>NC_056743.1:1926784193-1927020242 GCF_019279795.1 Protopterus annectens | reverse complement strand
GACTGAGGGCAACCTGCCAGCAGGATTACCCAAATGTAATGACTGCAACAGTGAAACACGAAGAACATCCGACTCATCCTCTGTAGGGTTTTTAGACTGCCACTGACTCCTCTGCCTAAGGGTCTCAAGTATCTCAGCAAAGGAGATATCCTCAGAGGGGGACCCTTCTGACTCATCCAAGTCAGTATCACATGTTAAGACTCCTGTGGGGAGTCCAAGTGTCTCCTCTTGCACAAACTCTTCCTAGGAGCCTCCTCAGTGGGGGCTTCTGGAGAGGTCTCGGAAGAGCAGGGGCCACCCTGTGGGGCTACCTGGGGCTCTGGGTCTCTACGCTTAGCCTGGATCATTGAAGCAGAAGCAGACACAGGCGCTTTAGGGGATGAGGAAGCAAGGCCTGATGTTGAGGATGTCTTGGGAGACTAAGCTCTCCTCATGGCATCAGAGGCACCACTGCTCCGATAGGAAGAAGTCAATGGATCCGAGGGAACCGTCAAACCCTCAGACACAGAGGCATTGGGCTCCACGCTGGAGGTAGGAGCCGAGCTCATCCAAGCCGAAGCCCCGAGAGGAAGAGTCAGCACAGAGAAGTCAGTTCAACTATCCTCTCTGGATCCAACTGAAGAGTGTTGACTCCTAGAAACCCTGGTTGGCGCAGAGGATGTCAGAGTGGATGGAGCCCAGGACCCTGGAACCGGCCAAAGGCTCCACGATCAACAGGTCTGATTCTTCAGGCTTTGAATGGCCGGTAAGGCTCGAGGGAGGAGTAGACAAAGCAGGAGTAGTGGCCTTCGGCACCGAAGCCGCTGGGGTCAGAGCAGACAACAATTTAGCAGGACCTGGTGGCTGTAGAAGCTTCTGCACCAATCGATCCATATCCAAATCTGAAAGGCTGACAGAACACCTAGATGAATGAACAGATGGTGCCGACCGGAGTAATGGTGAATGAGGCACTTCGGATACCGGCTCCAAGGCTGTGGGCTGGCTCCAAAAAGAAAAGACAGTCGGCTCTGAAACCTGTGGAGCCTATGTCCCAGACTCATCAGATTTTTTTTGAATGTTTGGAGTCCTTAGATTCGACAGATGACATGGAGGACTTAGAAGATTTGCTTGCAACATCCTGGTCACTCAATGCTTCTTGAAAAGTGTTTCATCAAACCCCTGTCCATTAATTTCCTTTTTCTCTCTAACAGAACCCTGGAGGAAAAGGAATGGCAGATAGCACAAGATTCTTGTAAGTGGACAGCCCCCAAACAATATACACAGGTAACATGCCCATCAGTGACTGACATTTTTTGGTTACAGTCCGGACATTTTTTAAAACTGGACTTGGGATGTTTGTCCTTATCATCCGCCATGATACTAATCTAAACACACGCAAGATCAAATATTAGTGTGAAAAAATAGGCTCTAAACACACACACACAGGCGAGCCTGAGATAAAAGTATCCAAAAACTCTTATAATAATTCTAACTAGAACTATAACTACTATAGAATATGCTAACACAAACACACTGTCCCAAAGTTAACTAGGCCAAAACAATGAGGCCAAACATTTAAAGAATAAATATAAACACAAGGGAAGGGGAACTGCAAGGAAGCTATAAGAGCCAACTATCTAACTACCTATATCAAAAAACTACTAATGCTATATAATAAAGCTACAAAATAGAACATTTTAAAGTTTACTGGCCCAAGATTTCAATGGAACCTCCGACCAGATGCTGCGGCAAACTAGATCTGAGGTAATTCACAGTGCATCAAGGGATAGGGGCTTGGCCTCGAGCTTTGCATATGGCAGTACCAGAGCAGAGGGATCGGCTCTGAACCCATCAGTTAAGAATGAACGGCG
This sequence comes from Protopterus annectens, assembly GCF_019279795.1. Taxonomy (NCBI): domain Eukaryota; kingdom Metazoa; phylum Chordata; order Ceratodontiformes; family Protopteridae; genus Protopterus; species Protopterus annectens. The sequence continues at coordinate 1,927,018,392 of NC_056743.1, read as the reverse complement.
AGATTGAATAACTTCACATCCTCCTTTTTTCTGGATGCAATCCCTTTATTTATGAGATGAACCAAGTAAAAGGCTTTCCTAACCACAGCCACCACATGATGGTCCAATGTGAGATTGTTGTCAAGCTGAGTACCCAGGTCTCTCACCACAGGTTGTGTGCTTAGGGGGTTGCTGTTGATGTGGTAATCAAGCAGGGGCTGCACTTTTGCCGAATGGTATAAAAATACATTTATTGGTCCAATGTGAGATTGCTGTCAAGCTGAGTATCCAGGTCTCTCACTACAGGTTGTGTGCTTAGGGGGTTGCCATTGATGTGGTAATCAAGCAGGGGCTGCACTTTTACCGAATGGTATAATAATACATTTATTTGCATTTAACTTAAGGCTATGACTTTGCCACCAGTTATCTGCAGCTGTGAGAACCCTCCTACAGTATGTTGACATCATTTGGGGAGTCAATGATAGCACCCAACTTACAGTCATCAGCAAACTTGGTCAGCCACAGCCCCTTTGTCTTTACCTGGACCTCTGAGAAGTAGATGCCAAACAGTAGGGGTCCCAGGACAGATCGTTGGGGGACACCACTAGTGACAGGTCTGCTGTCGGAAGTGGTGGCACCTATTATGACCTTGTGGGTCCTACTTGTAAGCCAGTTGGCCACCCATCTGACTAGACGGGGATTAACAGCAAGTTGTGTTAGCTTTTCGATGATGCCCGAGTGTGGGGATTGTGTCAACAGCCTTGGCCAGGTCAAGGGTAAGCTGTATGTACTGACTTTCCCTCATCCAGAGCCTTGGTGACAGTCTCAAAGAAGTCAACTAGGTTCAACAGGCAACATCTGCCCTTGACAAATCCGAACCAGGTGGGGTTGAGTGCATGGAGATTACCAATGTCCTTGCTTAGGAGATCCATAGCACGCTCCATGGCTTTACAGATCAGACTTGTCAAGCTAATGGGGCAATAGTTTCCCAGGTCAGTAGTGGCACCACTTTTGTGCAAGGAGATGACAATGGCGGTTCTCCACTCTGCTGGAACAAAGCCTGTACTTAGGCTGTGGCTGAATAGGGTGCTCAATGGCAAAGCTAGTATCCCAGGTTGTATTCTGCACTATCAAGTCCCATGGGGCTATGTGTTCTTTGCCTTGGATAGAGCCTTTAACACCATCTACAGAGATGTGAGGTGTGGGACAAGTATAGGGGATGAATACTGGGCCTTTGGAGGGGGGGCAATAAGGGTGTAAAGTTTGAGCTGAACTTATCAGCTAGCAGGTTGGCTAAGTCAGCAGGATCAGTGTAAGTGGTACCACTAAGCAGTAGTCTGGAACAAACTTGTGCTTTGCCATGGAGATTCCTAATGGAACTGAAGAAGGCCATATGGTTTTCCCATTGTTTTGGAGGCTAACTTCAACTTGTAATTGGCTTTGGAGATTTTCAATAGTGATTTAATGTGCTTGTTGAGGTGGAGGAGGGAGTTTTTCTGATTTGGAATTTGCTCCTTTTACCCTTGGACAACAGTTTCTTTCTATTGTTGTAAAGCCTGTTGATACAGGATGTCCAACAGACAGGTTTGTGTTTCATTGAGGAGCAGGTTTTAGTTCTGTTGGGTACGGCTGAGTCCATGCAGTTGTACAGGTGCTTCACTGGCATACTGTTCAGCATAGTTGTCTGCATCCTCTGAGGGGGGTGGTGGTGTGAAGCCGCTGATACCCTCCCTTAGGAGGTTGTAGTCAGCTTTTGAGAAGTTTTTTTTTTAGCTTGGTTATGGCTGGGGAGGAGATGGGTGGGATAGAAACTTCAAATGAGACAGACAGATGATCTGATCTTACTAGGGAAAAACATACTATGGGAGTGGTGCAACAGACACCCAAGTCCAGTATGTTATCTCCCCTTGTGGGGGATGGGACCAGGAGATCTAATGCGCTAGAACTGATGAAGTCATAGGTTCATAGGTGTGTACTAGGTTAATGGCCCTGGAGCCTTTACAAGCCTAGCCCACAGACGTGCCCTGGAATTGTGCTGCCTGACGTTAGTTCCCAGTCCCTCTATCAAGTAGAGCTACTGGAGTGATCCCCAGGGTGAACTAGTTCCCAGTCCCTCTATAAAGTAGAGCCACTGGAGTGATCCCCAGGGTGAACTTTATTTCCCATCCTCTCATCAAGACTTCTCTTGAAGAGGGCTATTGAGGTACTCTACTTGACATGTATGGGAAGTCTATTCCATAGCATGGGCAGTCTCTGGGTTATGAGCCTGTCCCTCCAGCATGTTCTGTTGATTGTGGTAATGAGGTTGAGGTCTCCGAAGCGTGTGGTGTGGAGGGATTGAGATTTCTTTAGATGTACCATTTTTAACAGAGCTGGGTCAGACATGGCGTTATAAGTCAAACAAAGATCGCCTCTTAGAAGATTATATGAGACAGAGAATAGCTGGAGTTTTTTGTGTTTGCCTGTGTCAGACATGTATTTAAGGCTTCTCTTCATGAGGAACATTTATGGCCTTTCCTAGCCACAGACGAAATGTCTCTGAGAAGCTTGCCTTAGTAGCTATGAAGGAAGGGTGGAAGTGTTAAAATTGTTTTACAGCTTCAAAATACTGTAATACATCTTAGCAAAGATCTCTGTGTGTGCATTATCACACATATGTGCAAGACCTTGGCTCAAGTTGCTAGTAAAGGGGGTAGTGTGGGAACCAGAGTCAGGTGACGAGATGTGATGTCATTCTACAGCCAGCACTGAAATATCTAGACATTAGTGAGAAATGTCACTTAGCTCTCAGCAGTCTGTTTGTGAAACGTGACAAAGAAGGACCACTCACTCACTTCATCTTGCCTTGTTCTAGTAAGTGAACTAGGGGACAGTAATTCTTTAGAACAAACAGAGAGATGAGCTATTGCTTTTTTTTTGTGTGTGCGTGCGTGTACCTTCCCATCTGTGTTATTTTTAACATTTACTGTGGCTGAAACTCTGGTGTTTATTGTAATTAGATATTTAGTATTTTCATGTTCTTTTATTAAATATATTTAAATGTTTCATTATAATTGGTCTTTTAGAGAATAATTTCAACCTTTGAGCGTACTTATATTTATTTGGTGACACTCCGGCCGCTCCTGAAAACCTTGCTGTTTGGTCAACATTACCACTGTTATTAGTGTTAATTTCACTCAGTATAATTAGGTACCTTGGTAAGTTGATGGCTTTGAGAGTGTTCTGATGGCAGTGCATCTACCTTATATAGCCTGGGCAAAGATGGTAGAGTTAGTAAAGCTCTGTCAGCCTTTCCCAGGTGTGTGTGTGTGTGTGAAAAAAGTACAGTTTTGTACCTACCATAAATGTAGATGTTCGAAGATCCACATTGCTGCAGTCCTTACTTATGGGTAGTCCGCGGTCCTCGGTCGGCCCGAATACCAAAGTATTAGGCTGACGTCGGTCATGGGCGCCTAGAACTGACATCAGAGCGTCAGAATATAAAGGCGCATGACCGACGTCATATCCTCAGTCTTTTCTTGCCCCAGATGTCAGAAGGCCCAAAAAGAAAGGCCACAGCCAAAAACAGAATACCTCCCAAAAACATGCCCAACAACAACCATCACCTAAATCATAGCACCAAGTCAAACTACAGTGGGGAAGGAGGGAGGGTAAATTGGACTGCAGCAATGTGGATCTTCGAACATCTACATTTATGGTAGGTACAAAACTGTACTATGTTCTTCATCTCACATTGCTGCAGTCCTTACTTATGGGTAGAATCCCAAAGCAACGGAAAGGGAGGTTGGTAAAATCATAAAGCATTAGGGGCTGCTAAAATGCCCTGTAAAATTGCAGTGGCAAATCCAGCCCTAGACTTAGAATAAAGAGGAAGGTGGTAATGTTTAGAAAAAGTATGCACTGAACTCCAAGTAGCTGCCTCCAAAATGTCTTTTGTAGCTACCCCCCTTAGAAAGGCCGTGGAAGTAGCAGTAGCCCTAGTGGAATGAGGCCTGATTCCAGCAGGAATCTCCTTACCATGATGGGAATAACAGAAAGAAATACAAAACCCAATCCATTTAGAAACAGTTTGTTTTGAAACAGGTTTACCCTGTGAACCCAAAGCAAAAGAAACAAACAACTGTTGAGACTGTCTGAACTCCTTGGTTCTGCTCAAATAATAACGCAACTGCCTGTGAATATCCAAAGTATGCAAAATTTTCTCCCCTTTATTTTGAGGATTTGCATAAAAAGTAGGCAAATGAATAGTTTGGTTTAAGGCCACACTAGAAACCACTTTAGACATAAAGGAAGGATTAGTACGCAAAGATACCCTATCCTTATGAAAAATCAGGAAAGGCTCCACTGCCATGAGGGCCTGTAATTCAGAAACCCTTCTTGCAGAGGTAATGGCCAACAGAAAAGCAGTTTTCCATGACAAATACTTTAACTCGGCAGTAGCTGCAGGCTCAAAAGGTTGTAGAGTAAGTTTTTCCAACACAAAATTGAGATCCCAAGCAGGAGTAGGAGCTCTACGTGGGGTCTTATATTCTTTGCCCCTCTAAGAAATTGCTTAAACAAAGGATGAGAGAATAAAGGAGGGTCACAATCACAGTGAGCAGAAATGGCTGCAGCATGGACCTTTATCGAGGAGAAAGACAAACCCTTGTCCAATAACTCAGTAAGATATTGAAGAGCAACACTTAAATCAGGTTTGGAGACATCAAAGTCCTTTCCTTTGCTCCAAAAGAAAAATCTCCTCCATTTTTCAGCGTAAACTTTCCTGGTACTAGGCCTCCTGGCCTCCAAAATAACATTCAAAACTTGTTGTGGAAGCTGAGACCCTCCAGAGTCTAAAACAGAATATGCCAGGCTGTTAGATGCAGAGACTGAATCTTGACATTGAGGAAGTGGTTGCCCTCTTGTGACAAAAGATGCGGAATCAAAGGCAGAGGCCATGGAGGCTCTCGTACTAAACTCCTCAGTAGTGGGTACCAGTGTTGTCGAGGCCAATCCGGTGCTATCAAAATCATGGTTGGCTTGTCTTGTCTGGCCTTCAAAAGTACCTTGGGAAGAAGAGGCAGAGGTGGAAAGGCATATACATGCAGATTGTTCCAACTGAATGATAGAGCGTCCACCTTCCAAGCTGTGTGATGAAACATTTTTGTGCAAAACTTTGGCAACTGGTAATTTTGTGGAGAAGCGAACAGATCTATGTCTGGAGTTCCCCATAACACTATCTACCTTTGAAATACCTGAGGATCCAATTTCCACTCGTGAGGATCCACTATTTGTCTGCTCAACAGATCTGCTAAGGAGTTCTGTGCTCCTGGTAGAAACTTTGCCTGAAGATGGAGTTGTAGATTGAGAGCAGTTTCCCACAGAATCATCGCTTGCCTGCAAAGAGGGTAAGAATGGGTTCCCCCTTGCTTGTTGATGTACCACATGACAGTAGTGTTGTCTGTTTGAATCAACACCTGCCCTGGGTGAAGTAAATCTTTGAAAGCCAGCAAAGCAAACTGGACTGCTAACATTTCCTTCAGGTTGATATGCAAATGTTGGAGTTTGACAGGCCACGTGTCTTGCACCCATTTTCCATTGAGGTGTGCTCCCCAAGCCTTGTCCAAGGCATCTGTCGTTAGAATCTGACTCGCCTCTGGCCGGGTCACAGAGAGTCCCTTGTTTAGGTGACATTCCTGAGCCCACCACAAAAACTCCTTCTGAATGCAAGGTATTATCTGAATGACAGTGTCTAGATCCTGGCAGTGCTGTGTCCATACATTTTTGAGATACCATTGAAGCTTCCTCATATGCAATTTGGCATTGGGAAGCACCAGAATACAAGATGCCATGAACCCCAAGGCTTGAAGGACTGTCCTTGCAGTCAGCCTGGACCGTAGAGACATTTGATGGAAATAAAGATAAAGGCTTCTTTGTTTGTCCGGGGTCAAAAAAGCCATCTGGGAAGCTGTATTCAGTCTCACACCCAGAAAGCACATGTCCTGAGAGGGTACTAGACTGGACTTTGTTTCGTTCACAGAATACCCTAGGCATCTTAACACTGCCATCACATACTGTAGATGATGAAGAAGTTCGTCCTTTTCTTATGCAATAATCAGGCAATCGTCCAAATAAGGATAAATCTGTATTCCTCTTAGTCTGAAAAAGGCTATCACTGGAGCCAGAACCTTTGTGAACACTCTGGGCGCAGTAGATAAGCCAAAGGGCAATGCAGAGAACTGATAATGTAAATCTCCAGCCCGAAAATGCAGGTACCTCCTCCAACTGGGCCTGATAGGAACATGAAGGTAAGCCTCTTTGAGATCCAGAGTAACCATCCAGTGATCTTTTCCCAGCAGAGGTAAAAGTTGTTGTAAAGTCAGCATCTTGAACTTTGGAATGTCCAGGTAAGTGTTGAGGATAGACAAATCCAAAATTGGTCTCCACGTGTTCCCTTTCTTTGGAACTAGAAACAGGCGAGAATAAAAACCTAGGCCCACTTCTGACAGAGGAACTGGCTGTATAGCTCCTATTTGAAGAAGTAAAGAAATTTGTTTGTGAGCCTCTATCCTTTGCCGAGGAGGGACGTCTGGCATGCCCTTGAAAGGAGGCATGGTATGGAAATAGAACTTGTAACCTCGGTTTATAATGTCCAATACCCATTTGTCCTGGGTGACTAAATGCCAATTTTGCTTGAAAAGAGCCAACTTTCCTCCCAAAGGAGCTGCCAGGCAAGAAGAATCTGGCAGCTGAAAATGCAGGTCATTGGGCCTGTTTACGAAAGGACTGGCCCTGCCCTCACCAGCAGATTGAGCAGGCGAACTCCATTGTCTTGGCCTGAAGGTACCTTGAGCTCTGCCCCTACCACGCCTAGATCTACCCCTAGACTGAGAATCAGAAGAAGGGTACGTCCACCCCTTAGTAGGCCAATTTCTACTAAACTTTGGAGGTTGTACCTGCAAAAAATCTTTAACAGTCTGCATAGACTTAGCCTTGTCCTCCATTTTCTTTAAGACTGACTCCACGGAGGACCAAACAAAACTTCAGACTGTAAAGGGCATCCAGAATTCTAGACTTAACATGCTCAGACAAATTCTGATCCTTAAGCCAGGCGTGCCTACGAATAACTGAACCAGTGGCAGCCACCCTAGAAGAAGCCTGTAAAGCATCAAAACCACATTGCAAAGAGTGCTTCCCCACCTGTTCAGAAACATGCACCAAATCCTGCAATTCTTTACACTCTATCCCCTCTGCTAAAGCATCCACCTTAGATCTTAGCTGAGAAAGGAGGAAATTCTGATACTTCAACATATGAAACTGGCAGTTCAAAGCCCTCATTGCTAAAGTAGAAGAGGTATACACCTTCTTACCCCAAGCTATCCAAAGCTCTAGCTTCCTTATCCAAAGGAACCGGATTCTTAACAACAGAGGCTCTAACACCCTTAGGCCCCTGACTAATAGTTTCTGGATCCGCCCTAGGACTTTTATACAGATATTTACGAGCCTCAGGCACCCTGTAATACCTGTCCGGTTTAACTGGAGCAGGAGGCACAGAATCTGGATTAAGGGAAGTCTCTGAGAAAACATCTGAAACAACATCCAAAACCGGAGGTATAGCTAAGGGTCTATGCTGTGGTAAAAACAAGAACTCCCTAAGTCTCTTCCGGGAATCAGAGTAATCCTGTCCTTCCCACCTAAAATGCTCCCTCATGGAATGCAGAGTTTCTGAAAATGAAAAATCCTCTGGAGGAGAAGCAGAAGGAGTGGAATCCTCTGCATCAGAATCAGAATAAGGAGGGAAATCTTGAATGTCTTCAGCAGAAGACTCTGAATCATCTGAGGCCTGCTCCAAACTTTCCAACTCTGGCTCCATCCTGGGCCTCTTATCAGGAGGGGGCATAGAACCTCTAATTAAAGTAATCAAATCCTCTGCCATTTTAAGCATGTGCTTTTTAGGCACAGACCCTGAAGAACCAGAACTGACCCCAGAGGAAGGCAAAACAGACCTGCCCTTAGAAGGAGCCTTAGAAACAGTAACAGAAGGCCTAACCACATTAGGCATAGAAGGGAGAATAGTAACCTGAGAGGCCCCTTCAGCCTGACCTGCCTCCTGAGAGGCCACATCTTGTAAAATCAAAGTTTCCCCCTGGGACTCCACAGAAACTTCAGCCGGATCCAACTGTTCAGCTGTAGCTTCTGAAGATCCGGCGTCCGTAACGGACGAATTATCCTGCCTAGGCTTTGTAGATTTGTCTTTGCGCTTCTTAGTAGAAGCCGGCGTCGGAACATCCGATGGCATATTATAATTACACCTCTTGCCAAAGACCAACCTAGCGCAATCTAACCTCCGTTTTATAGTGCGCTTATTAAACCTAGCACAAAACCTACACCCAACTACGTCGTGCTCCGGTCCCAAACAAGGAATACAAAGCGAGTGGTAATCCCTATGCGGTATCTGTTTCCCACAAGAAATACAATTATTCACTTTTTCTGACATCCGGTAAGTAACTGAGACAAGAAAAAACAAAATTATTCCCCAACGGGGTACTTAGCCCAACTTGGTATCGGTCTGAAACTCCGAAAACGAAAAATTTCAGAACGCCGAACGGCACTTGCAAAGCTGCTTCTGCATCGGACCATGCGGCAAAAAAGACTGAGGATATGACGTCGGTCATGCGCCTTTATACCCTGACGCTCTGATGTCAGTTCTAGGCGCCCATGACCGACGTCAGCCTAATACTTTGGTATTCGGGCCGACCGAGGACCGCGGACTACCCATAAGTAAGGATTGCAGCAATGTGAGATGAAGAACATCAAAGGTCAAAGAGAGTGCACATGTCAGCTACTTTTGAATAGGGACACTGACAGCACTGATTTCTCAAAGAGGGTGGTGAAGGAATTGGCTTGGAACACCCGGCTAAAAACTCAACTCTACAGCTGTGTCACTGGGGAGTCTTATTTGGCACCTTGAGAGAGGGAAACCCTTCCCCAGGACAGGAGTGTATTCCCTGTGTGCTCAAGGAAAACTGTGTTTGGTACAGAGAGCTGCATCTGGAAATACTGTATCTATTTTTGTTCCAAGTGAAGCTCTCTAATCAGTGTCAGTGGTGAGTATTTTGGTACAGAGAGCTGCATCTGGAAATACTGTATCTATTTTTGTTCCAAGTGAAGCTCTCTAATCAGTGTCAGTGGTGAGGATTGAAGTTCCTTGATTCCTGGCCCAGAGGAGGGACCTTGCAGCAGGCCAATACTTTAGCCAATATTTGAAAGCCTAGAGGGGAGAGATGCAGACCATCCCTGGCAAAGCAGCAAGGTCCGTTAACCATCTCCTTTCATGCTGACAAATACTGCACCATCCCCTTAGAATGACACCAGAAACTACGCCAATTATTAATGTCAACCATCTTCTGTTCAATATTCTGGCATCATCCTTGGAGAAGGTAAAATGCTGCTCAGTGCTCAGCTCAAACCAGCCTGGAACACACATTCTAAGAGCTCCATGTTGTCTCTTTTCATATAATCTGGAGAGGTACTTCTCAGATCATTTACACTCACACTGCCTATGACTGAAGCATACTGGTTGGTACCTGTGGTCCAATATTATGTGCATAATGTGGTGGATACTAACCCCTAATAAGCAACTGATAGGGATTGTCTCCTTACCCCACCTGGTGAGAGGAACATCAGTGTGTCTGACAATGGAGTCTCCAATGACCAGAATGCTGGATTGTGTGGTGGCTTGCCTTATGGGCTTAGAATTAGAGCTGCCATGAGATGTGGCTGTATGTGCTGATGTGAGAGTTGTTCTGAAAAACTGCACTTGGGGCTGTTGAGGGTATTTGTTATGTGTACTTCATCTAGTACATCTTTAGGGTTTAGGAAGATTATTTAATTGCCTTGGCATATCTGGGTCTATGTATCTGCTTTGTACCATGTGGTGGGATCAGCATGCATACTACTGACAACCGGACTGACATTAGGAGTACTTTTATTTGAGAGCTTTGCCCCCACTGACACTGTGTAAATGCATCTCTCACATACCATATCAGATTGTTTGGAAATTAGCTGGTTGTCAGTAAATATAAGGCAATTTCTACATTTCCTCAGGATGCCCATATACACAAGCTAATAACGGAGATAGTGGGAAAGCTCATATCCATAACAGCAGACCCATTTTTATTCATTACACGGTTGCAGTGAGAATACAAAGTAGTGTCAGGAGTATCTGCTTTTCACTTCATAGGACAGTACATGTCACTGCAAATTAGTTGCCCTGTGTGCAACTAGGTATTAGTGAAATTTCAAGGGTGTTTGTTTAATTCTGTACATTCCAGTGTCACCTCCAGGTGCTTCTAACTCCTCTAGGAGGCAAATATTGTTTCTTCACATTTGTATCAATAATTCCAAAACCATGCTATGTACAAGGTTTTAAAAGATTTCATCTTAAAGCTTACACAATGACAAACTCACATTTTTCTAAATATCTCAACAACTAAGTAACAGACAAAACTCTTTAGCCTCAAATGAAAGCACTCTGGTAGAAGAATAAAATGCTTTGGACATAATGCATGCAACTTGAGTGGTTGCTGAGCTATTGCAAGTTGTTTACAAAATATTACAAATGTAATAGTTACTGTGTTTACTGTGACTTATAAAATACAGTTTAAGACCTAGAACCTAAAGAATACTATCACTATAAAAAAATAGTTTGTGTTGAACAGTTTGCCATTTATACTTACTTCATAACCACTATAGTCCCAGAAATATGAACATTTGTTTGCACTGCCAAACACTTGAGGAAAAACTACTAAAGCAGACCCTGATGATTTAAGTACATAGGGGAAATATTCTGAAATGAGGTTAGATAGCAGACAATCAAACAGTACTTACTGAAAAGAGTTTGCTTGGTCAAGAATGACAAAAAGAGGGGATTCCCCTGCTTGGCTAGTACCCGTCTACTACTAGGGCTGGTCTCTCCACAGCTTCACACCTCTGGGATAGAATGCCCCTTTACTACTTCTCTCATCAGAAGCAAAACAGTAGCACCAACCCCCAAAATGTGAGAAGCAAGCCACAGGCTCTTTGGTGATCAATAGTTTTATCCCAGGTGATGCAGGGGGCTGAATCTTTTTCATAGTACATGTTCTGAATAGCAACCAGACCAATCAGGAAGATTACACAAAGACACTCACTAACCAGAGACAGGAATCAATACCCTCTGCTCCTCTCACTAGGAGCAGATTATAAGCACAACCTCCAAACTGCCACTTACAAAGCAGCTATTAGGCTTTCTAGTGATCAGCAGTCTCCATGAAATAATGTCCATTTGCTCCCTCTCTCACCAAGAACAAAACAGAAGCACTAATCCTAAGATGGCTACTTAGAGGCAGAATGAGGGATCTCCAGTAATTGGTGGTCTTGGACTACATGCTGCAGGTTTTAAACAAGATGGAAAAAAATAAGTTATGTTCTTACCATAACGTTCTATCCGTGTTGTCTATTTTCATTTTCATTAACCTGTGGGTTCAGACCCTCAGAACTGACTGGCCACTCTCCAAGCTTGAGATTCTAGAGGTGAGCTCCTCCCTTCTACCTATAATGCTCCACTCCACCATACTACCTCAGATTAAGTTTGCCCACAGCATAAAGACCAAAACGTTCCATCCTACATAAAGACAATTATCCAAGGCCATAAGAAAGGAAATCAGGAGTTCAACCCAAAGGAACAGAAGTTCCTCTGAGTGTTCCACCAGGTCTCCCAAAAACTGGAAGGGGTGGTGGGATGGTTAATGAAAATGAAGATGGACAATACACATAACTTCTTTATCTGATGTTGTCATCTTCATTAACCTGTGGGACAGAGTCCCCAGCTATCGAAAAACCCTGTGTGGCTCTCATGGAAGGATGTTCGAGTATGGTAGAGCCAAAGGCACTCCTACTTCTGGATACAATATCCAACTTATAATGTGAAACAAACGTATGAGGATTTGAACAGGTAGCTGCAACACAAATATCTTTAATTGAAACCCTGGACCAAAAGTCTTGAGAAGTTGCTCCAGACCTTGCAGAATGAGCTTTAATAGGACCTGGTAAGGGTACGTTTCTGGCTGAATAGACAAATAAAATACAGTCTCTCAACCATATAGACAAGAGTAACCTTTGTAATGGAGTTTCCTTTCTTTCCCTCAGTGAAGGATACAGACAACTGTTCAGATTTCCTGAAAGATTTGGTTTTGTCCAAGTAGAAATGTAATTGCCTATGTAGGTCTAGCAAATGAAGGGTGTACTCTCCGTTATTCTTATAATTAGGGAAAAAGATTGAAAGATTGACATACTGATTAATATTCCCCCTCCTTGGCTACCTTAGGTAAAAAGGATGGGTACCCTATCTTTGTGAAAAATTAAGTAAGGGAATTTAGAAGAAAGAGCTTGAAGTTTGGACACTTTTTGTGGAGGTAATAGCTACTAGAAAAAGGGTCTTCCAGGACAGAAATTTTAAGTCAACTGTAGCCAATGGCTCAAAGGGAGGATGAACCAACACTTGCAAAACCATAGTCGGGACCCATGAGGGGGTAGGGTCTTTGATCGGCAGGTGAAGCAGAAAGGTGCTCTAAGAAAGGCTTTACAGAGTTTTGATGATGCCAAGGGGGAAGAATCTAGACCTAAATGAAAACTGGAAACAGCCGAGAGCTGGACCTTAACTGTAGAGTAGCTAGCGCCATTGTGGAAGAGGGATGCCAAAAATCCAAAATGACCACAAAAGGAGCCGTAAAATCCCTGTTTCTGCTGCACCCAAATGGAGAACTTTTTCCATTTACTTTTATAACATCATGTGGGCTGAAGACCTAAGGGATGAGATCAAAATTCTTTGGCTAGGGGAAGAAAGCCTATGACATTTTGCCATTATCGGAATTGGAGAAACCATGCGGTTAGCTTCAAACCCTTAAGGTCTCGGTGGTGATGGCCTGACAGGTGAGAAAAAAATGTCCAGAATCAGCTTCAACCTCAATGGTGGGCATTTCAGGTGAGGCCAAAGAAAGGTGAACTAGGTCTGTCAATGCCAGAAGGAAGCAATGAGGATTACCTTGCTCTTCAACCTGAGAACTTTCTGCAAAAACTTGGGTATTAATGGCAGAGGCGGAAAGAGGTAGAGAAGAGCAGGAGGCCAAGCATGGGCTACAGCATCTCTGGGTGACTGTCCCTGAAGAGGGATCAAGGCAAAGAATGACTGCATTTGTTGTTGAGAAGGGATGCAAACAGATCACAACAAGGTTGCCGTTGATTGAGTCAAAGACCACTCGTGAGGTATTAGTAACACTCAGCAGAGCCTGTCCGCCAATATGCTGTACTCTTCCCAGAATGTGCATTGTTATCAGAAAGTGGTTGGTAGAGATTGCCCAGTGCCACACCCAGACTGCTTCCCAACATAGGGGGTAGGACCTGGTTCCCCCTGTTTGTTGATGTACCAAACCACAGACATACTATCTGTTTGTACTGCAACAGTCGCTGGAGGTAGAAGGCTGTGAAGACCTTGCAATGCTAGAAGAACCACCCTCATCTCCAGTATGCTGATAAGCAAGTTGGTCTCCTGGGGCGTCCATGTGCCTTGAACTCTCTGACCCAGATAATGCCCCCCACCCCATCTGGTAGGTGTCTGTTGTTACAGTGGCATTTGAGGGATAAAGGATAAATGGCAGCCTTTGAGAAACATCTGTAAAGTGAAGCCACCAAAGCAGAGAATCCTTGCACACTCGGGAGAGTTTGATGAGGAAACTGAAGGGATTCCTGTGAAGAGACCATTGAACCTCTAACGTCCATTGCAGGATCCACACATGTAGGCACGCAGCAGGTAGAAGAGTTACAGTGGCCACCACAAAGCCCAACACTCTGAGAATCAAGCTGACAGTAGGAGTTGGGATGGCCAGAATCTTCCTGACCTGAAGTCTTAAATTTGCAATTATCTCTCCATAGCTAGAAATGCCTGGGAGACCCTTGCGTCCAGACACGCTCCAATAAAATCTATAACCTGAACTGGTTGTAGTTCAGATTTCTGAATACTGATTGTGATTCCTAGGAGAGAGGCCAGATGGAAAAGATAATCCCTGGTCTGGATCAGTAGATCCTTGGTTGTTGCAGTCAGAAGCCAGTCGTCCAGATATGGAAAAATCTGGAAACCTTGCAGCATGAGGTCCACTGCCACCACTGCCAAACATTTGGTGAACACCCTGGGGGGTTGTGGTGAGGCCAAAGAGGAATAATCTAGTGCTATTCCCAACAAAAAGGACAGAGGCTGTACAGCTGCTTATACCTGCTCCAAGGAGGATTTGGAAAAAAGTGTTTTTTGTTTGAACCTGGCAGGAGTGGGGTCAGGGGAGATGGTGAATTTTAAAGTGATCGTTTTATGGTTGGATCTTACCAAGGAAGAGGACACTGTAGGGGTGCTACAGTGGCTACTCATGTTGGTTAGTACCAGGTCCAGGATATTTTCACCTCTTGTGGAGGTATCAACCAGCTGATCCAATGCATTGGCACTGACGAAGTTGAGGAACGTCTGGGTGTGTGTGTTTGAGCTAGAAAAGGTCTTCCACTCTATGGTTGGGTAGTTAAAGTTGCCCAGGATCAAGGTAGAGGTTTGAATCTTGACGGATTCAAGTAAGTCCAGATAGGACTCCCACTGCACCCGAGTCATGGTTGGGGGTATGTAGCTAGCTATGACTTGAATAGGTGTTTTGTCAACAGTTAACTGTACTTGGAGTGTCTCCTGTGCATCATACTGTTTAACCAGCCTGGAGGTGTGTATGTGTTTGATAAATATTGAAACTCCACCTCCTTTGGCTTTGTAGCCCTCCACTTGGGATCTGAAAGTATGGTAGGACGAGTAACCTGGTAAGCCTGGGGTGCTCTCCGCAGCTTTGAACCAGGTTTCACTGACTACACAAATGTCAGCATCTTCCAGGATGAGGAATGCTTGCAATTAATGCAGTTTCCTGTTAAGACTTATAGTGTTTAGCAGCATGACCTTTAAATTTCGTTTAGAAGAATTTTTCACTTTGGTAATTTTGTCCTCACGACTTTGCCTAAAAAAGGCACTATGGGGAGGCAAGAGCCTTTGCCAGAAACCTGAAGCCCAGGGGAGACAGATGAAGGCCATCTCTGGCAAAGCATCGTGGTCTGTCAATCATGTCCTCCCAGGCTGTCAGGTACTGGATCCCCTTGGAATGACACCAGAAACTAAGCCAATTGTTAAAGTCAATCATTATCTGTTTGTATTGAGGCATCATTCCTGGTGACGGTAGGATGCTGCTTAAGGCTAGGGACATACCTGCTTGGGACACGCATTCAGCGAGCTCAATTCTGTCTCTTTTCATATAGTCCAGAGAAGTATGTCTCAAGTTATTCACACCAACATGGACTATGACAGAGTCATAACAGTACCTGCTGCTGAGAGACCTGAGTGCGTGTGTGACATAGATGATTCTAGTACCCGACAAGCAAATTACAGTGACATTCTCCTTGTCCAGCATGGTAAGGGGCACGTCTGTGTGTCTCATGATAGAGTCTCCTATGATTAGTATGTTGGGTTTGTGGCTGGGCCTTAGAGGCTGTGAGACACAGGCGTGTGTACTATGTATGGTACTTGGTGCTGTGGGTTGTGATGTGCATGTGTGTTTTTGCCTTGGAGGTCTCTTGTTTAGGTATGTTTTTGTTGAGAACCTCTGCATATGTGGGAGTGTGTTATACAGGTGTGGGTGGTGTTAGAGGTATGGTGTTTATGGTGTTTGAGCAGACAACCTTCTCAGTGTCAGATGCACAGGCTTGCGATTGAGACAGAAAGGATTCTAGGTTCTTAATGTAATTGCACCTCTCATATATTGTGCTCCTAGGTGGTAGTAGTAAAGGGTTGTCCGTGTACACAAGTCAGTTGCTACACTATATCAGGATGCTCATATCAACCAGACCAGCTGGAGAAACCAAAGGAAATTGTTTGTCCGTGGTTTTCAAAATCTGTGGAACAAAGGTCCAGGATAGTACAGTGGGCACTATCTGAGGAGAGTATCTAGCAGTGTGAGTAGGGCTGGATAAAATCAATACAGTAGCTGCAAAGGAGGGCCTCACCTACACAGGAGTGCTGGTAAGGGAAAAAATGCAGTTGAGATACCTCGCAAAGGGTTAAAAGAGCACAGCCGCAGTGC
Source organism: Protopterus annectens (assembly GCF_019279795.1). Taxonomy (NCBI): domain Eukaryota; kingdom Metazoa; phylum Chordata; order Ceratodontiformes; family Protopteridae; genus Protopterus; species Protopterus annectens. Next base: position 1,927,002,241 of record NC_056743.1, on the reverse strand, counting down.
GCAACATGCAAACAAATTCAAACCCAAAGACTTGGCTAACCTGCTGACCGAGAACCTATGCCCCCAAAGGCCCATTTGACATCCCCGATACTTGTCCCGAATCTCACATCTCAGTAGATCAAGTGTTAAAGGCCCTATCCAAGGTAAAGAACACAGCTTCCATGGGACCCGATAGTATCCCAGGCTGTATTCTGCACCATCTCCAGCAAGAACTAGCTTCGCCATTGAGCACCTTATTCAATCACAGCCTAAGTACAGGCTTCATTCCAACAGAGTGGAGAACTGCAATTGTCGTCCCCTTGAACAAAAGTTGTGCCACTACTGACCTGGGAAAGTATTGCCCCATTAGCTTGACATGTCGTAAAGGCATGTAGCATATTATTATGGCTCTCATAAACAAGGACACATGCAATCTCCAAGCACTTGACCCCACCCAATTCGGATTAGTCAGGGGCAGATCTTGCCTATTGAACCTGGTTGACTTCTTTGACACTGTAAGCAAGGCCCTGGATGAGGGAAAGTCGGTACACACATCTTACCTTGACTTGGCCAAGACCTTTGATACAATCCCTTACTCAGGCACCATTGAAAAGCTAACAAAACTTGGCATAAATCCCTATCTCGTCATGTGGGTGGCCAGCTGGCTCACTGATAGGACCCACAAGGTCAAACCAGGTGCCACCACCTCCGACAGCAGACCTCTCACTAGTGGTGTTCCCCAGGAATTTGTCCTGTGACCCCTACCGTTTGGCATCTACTTCTCAGAGGTCCACACAAATACAAAGGGCCTGTGGCTGACCAAGTTTGCAGATGACTGTTAGTTGGGTGCTGTCACTGACTCCCCAAATGATGGTAACACACTGCAAGAAGTTCTCACAGCTACAAATAACTGGTGCCAAAGTCATGACCTTTAGTTAAACGCAAAAAAATGTATCATCATACCATTCGGAATCCATGGAATGAATCATCATGGACCTCATTAACATGGACATTGGCAACCTCCAAAACACTCGACCCCACACAGTTTGGCTTTGTCAAGGGGAGGTCATGCCTGTTAAATCTCGCTGACTTCTTTGAGACAGTCAATAAAGGCATGGACGAGGGGAAGACGGTGCACACCGCCTACCTTGACCTGGCCAAAGCCTTCAACATGATTCCACACTCGGGCATAATAGAAAAACTCTCAACTAGGCATCAATCCATATGTTACCAGATGGGTAGCAAACTGGCTCACTAATAGAACCCATCTAATCAAAATAGAGGAAGCCACCTCAAGCAATAGACCTGTAACGAGTGGCGTACCCCAGGGATCAGTCCAGGGGCCTCTGTTATTCGGGATATACATCTCTGAGGTGCAGGCCAAAACCAGTGGGCTATGGCTGATCAAGTTTGCAGATGACTGTAAGCTGAGCACAGTCATCAATTCCCCAAGTGATATCCTCCAAGAGGGTCTCACCCAAACAAATGACTGGTGCCAGAAACATGGCCTCAAGCCAAATGCCAAAAAATGCATCATCATCCCCTTTGGGGAGAGTGATGTCCCCACATATTATCACATTAATACCAACATCCTAAGAACACAAATTAGCAGTGAGGGACTTGGGCACCCAAGTTGATAGCAACCTGACTTTTGACCACCATGTTGCTTCTGTTGTACTGAAAGCTTTCTACATGGTCCACCACATAAGTAAGGGTATCTCATCCAGGTACAAAGAGATCATAACATCCCTGTATTCTTCCCTTATAAGGCAATTATTGTGTACAATGCCCTCTTCAATATGTACCTCGCGAAGTAGATGCAGCAGCTTGATAGACCACAGAGGTTCCTCACCAGGAGAATCCAAGGCCTCAAGCATCTACCCTACAGATAGGCTAATCCCTGTCCCTCTACTCAGTTTCGGCTAATCCCTGTCCCTCTACTCAGTTTCATATAGACTCCTCAGATGTGATCCATGTCTGGCATACAAAGCAATCTCAGACCCCGCCTTGATGGGACTGCTGCATATCTGCAAGTCAAGCTCTACTCAAGTAACCCGTACACGCGACCTCACTGGTCTGTGATACCAAGAGATCTTGTTGGTGGGACAGATTTCTGTCCCATGGACTCCCCATCTGTGAACTAGACTCCCTCTCCACGTCAAGCAGAGTACCTCATTATCCCTTTTTAAGCACAACCTGGACAACTGGATGGGAAACAGAAAATACACCCCTGGGATTCTACCTGTGACCCTGCTGGACAGAGGCTTTAGGTGCTGATTTGTCTAAACACGGGCTAAACTCTTGGCTAGGCTTATAAGAGCCTCAGGGCCAATAGCCTAGTAACTTCCTATGATTCGGCAAAAACACTGCCCCTACTGATTGTGTGCTTAGGGGATTGCCTGAAGTAATCTGTGGTGCAAGACCTGGGTACTCAAGGTTGACAACAATCTCATATTCGACCATCATGTGGTGGCAGTGGTCAGAAAAGCCTTTTACTTGGTTCATCTCATAAGTAAAGAGATTGCATTCAGAAAAAAAGGATGCTATTACCTCTCTGTACTCCTCCCTCATTAGCCCTATAATGGAGTATAATGCCCAGTGTGGTATGTACCTCTCCAAACACCTGCACCAACTGGAAAGGCCACAGAAATACCTCACAGAGAGAATCAATGGCCTCCAACATCTATCCTATGTGGACAGGCTCAAATCACTATCACTCTACTTGGTATTGTACAGATTGCTCAGAGGCGATCGGTGTCTCGCCTACAAGACAATATTGGACACTGCCCTACTAGAGATGCTTTATATCCGTAAGTCTAACTCCTCATGCATTACCTGCTCAAAAGGCCTAAATCTAATACGAGACATCAACAAAGCCTGCTGGAGAGAGAGAGGTCTGTCTCCCAGAGGCTGCCCCATTTCTGGAATAGACTTCTCATACATGTCACACCTCATTGACCCTCTTCAAGGATAACCTTGATGAGTGGATGGGAAACCACAAATTTGTCCTAGGGGTTCCATCTTTGTCCGTGATTGACAGAGGTGACAGGTGCTGAATGAGGGTTATTTTTTGAGCATAAACTCTTGGCTAGGCTTGTAAGGCCCCTAGGGCCATTAGACTAGTAACCACCTATGATTAAGTACCACAAAAACAAAAGTAAAACAAACACTGGATTTGACCAATCAACCCTTGTCCCTGAGCACTTAGCTAAACACCCTATGCCAGACCAGTTCCAACCAGTTCACTTACTCCCACTGAGTGCAGGTAGGCCCCAGCCAACACAAGATGGCGTAGCAAGAAACACAGGAATCACACAAACACATCTGGATACAGCAAAATCTGTAACCAGACTATGCTAAAGGTATTTAAACTCTGTTTAGGTCGAACAGCACTCAGTTAATTTAACAGTTTAACAGTAAAACATTGAAAAATACAGTGCAGATGTAATGCAAGTAAATAAAATACAAGTGCAGTACAAGTCAGAATAAACTAACAAATGGCACTTAGTTTATAGATTCTCTCAAAGTTTTGAAATCAGTACAGGGTAGATGCAGAATGATCACCACCTTATAGCTTGACTAAAACGCCAGCACCAGAGGCACTCCAAAGAGATTTTACCAAAGTAATTGAAAACTTGGAACACACTTTTAAACATTATAGATGATGTGGAGTCAAGACATGATGACATGTGGAGCCAGAGTTGATAAAAGACAGATACAGCCAATGAGTAAGACAGTATACTCTGAAGCTAAATAAAATGTAAAGTTAGAGTAACAAATGTGAAGTTTGTGGCTTACACACTAATAGCAATGGGTTATAAAGCTGATCAGAAAAAAATACAGCAAGACAAAAGGTATCTGGAAACAAGGCTGGGAAGACTAAGGGTGGTGGTGTCTCCATCTTCATTAAGGACAGGCACACCTCCATACTGGTTTGCCAACATGATGTACTGGGAACTACTCCAGATACAACTGACAGTTGGCAATGCACCCATCCAAGTTATAGCTATAGACCCCCCCCTCCATGACTCAGGACACCCACTCCTCCTACCTGGATTTACTTGATTCCATCAAGGTAGCCCCCTAACACCATGATCCCTGGTGACTTCAACTACCCCACCATAGACTGGGTAAACTATTCTTGCACAAATGCACTCTCGGCAAGGATTTCTCGACTTCATCAATTCTAATGCACTAGACCAGTTCATCTCATTCCCCACAAGGGCAGACAACATTCTGGACTTGGTTCTTACCAACATAGGTGATCGATCCACCACTCCCATAGTATGTTCTTCCCTGGTGAGATCAGATCATCGGACTGTCTCATTTGAAGTTTCTCCCCCCCCCCCACCCCCAACCATAATCAAGCTAAAAAAATTCTCAAAAGCTGACTACAACCTCCTAAGGGAGGGTAGCTGTGGCTTCACTTCACTGCCCTCCTCAGAGGATGCAGACAACTATGCTGAACAGTACACGAGTGCAGTATACAAGCATCTTTACAACTGCATGGACTCAACCATACCCATTAGAACTAAAACCTGCTCCTCAAGGAAACACAAACCTGTTTGGTGGACATCCTCTATCAACAGGCTTTACAACAAAAGGAAGAAACTATTGTTCAAGGGTAAAAGGGAACAAATTCCAAATTGGAAAAGCTCCCTCCTTAGCCTCAACAAGCAAATTACATCACTAGTGAAAACCTCCAAGGCAAATTATGAATTGAAACTAGCCTCCGAAACAAAGGGAAACCACAAAGTCTTCTTCAATTACATCAGGAACCTCCATGGCAAAGTCCAGGTTTGTTCCAAATTAGTACTTAACAGTATCACTTAAACCGATCCTGTTGACTTAGCCAAAATGCTAGCAGATAGGTTCAAGTGCAAACCTCACCCCTCTGCCCCCCAAAGGCCCTTTCGACATCCTCAAAACTTGTCCCGCACCTCACATCTCTGTAGATTAAGTGTTACAGGCCCTATCCGAGGCAAAGGACACAGCTTCCATGGGACCGGATAGTATCCCAGGATGTATTTTGCACCATCTCCAGCAAGAACTAGCTTCTCCATTCAGCACCCTATTCAATCACAGCCAAAGTACTGGCTTCATTTCAGCAGAGTGGAGAACTGCCATTATCATCCCCTTGAACAAAGGTGGTGCCACTACTGACCCTGGTAACTATCACCCCATTAGCTTGACAAGTCTGATCTGTAAAACCATGGAGAGTATTATTATGGATCTCAAACAAGGATATAGGCAATCTCCAAGCACTTGACCCCAGCCAGTTCGGATTCGTCACAGACATATCTTGCCTGTTGAACCTGGTTGACCTCTTTGAGACTGTCACCAAGGCTCCGGATGAAGGAAAGTCCGTACATACAGCTTACCTTAACTTGGCCAAGGCCTTTGACACAACCCCCCAACTCAGGCATCGAAAAGCTAACACAACTTGGCATAAATCCATATCTCATCAGGCGAGTGGCCAACTGGCTCACTGACAGGCCCCTCAAAGTCAAAATAGGCACCTCCACCTCCGACAGCAGACCTGTCATTAGTGGAGTTCCCTAGGGATCTGTCCTGGGACCCCTACCATTTGGCATCTATTTCTCAGAGGTTCAGGCAAAGACAAAGAGCCTGTGGCTGACCAAGTTTGCAGACAACTGTAAGTTGGGTACTGTCATTGACTCCCCAATGATGTAAACATGCTGCAAGAGGGTCTCACAGCAACTAATGACTGGTGCCAAAGTCATGGCCTCAAACTAAATGCAAAAAATATTGCATCATCATTCGGCAAAAACAGAGTCCCTACTTATTACCACATCAACGGCAACCCCCTAAGCACACAACCTGTGGTGAGAGGCCTGGGCACTCAGGTTGATAAACCTCACATTCAACCATCATGTAGCAGCAGTGGTCAGAAAAGCATTTTATTTGGTTCATCTCATAAATAAAGGGATTGCATCCAGAAAAAAGTAGGTTATTACCTCTCTATACTCAATCCTCATTAGACCAATAATTGAGTATAACTCCCTGTTTGGGATGCACCTCTCCAAACACCTGCACCAACTGGAAAGGCCACAGAAATACCTCACAGAGAGAATCCATGGCCTCCAACACCTGTCCTATGCAGACAGGCTCAAATCACTATCACTCTACGCAGTATTGTACAGATTGCACAGAGGTGATCTGTGTCTTTCCTACAAGGCGATCTCGGACCCTGCCCTACTAGAAATGTTCCATATCCATAAGTCTAACTCCTCACACATTACCCACTGAAAAGGCCTGAATCTAATATGCAAAATCAACAAACCCTACTGAGAGACAGATTTGTCTCTCAGAAGCTGCCCCGTCCCTGGAATAGACTTCCCATACATGTCAAACGGAGGACCTCACCGACCGTCTTCAAGCGCAACTTTGATGAGTGGATGGGAAACCACAAATTTGTCCCAGGGGTTCCACCTGTGCCTCTCACTGACAGGGGTGACAGGTGCTGACTGAGGTTTCTTTTTGGGGATAAACTCTTAGGCTTGGAAGTGCCCCAGGGTCATTATCCTAGTAACCTCCTATGATCCTATGTAGTGTCCTACAAATGTTGCACCTGATATCCGAGATAACTATACCTCTAAGAAAGCTGTTAAAGCAAGACGGATTTTTTGGAAAGGATTGGAACTATAAGCAGGAACACATTTCTGCAGTGCTCCAACTTCTACTACAGGCCAATTACACCAGTTACGCTAAAAGTACAGGACAGTCAGCATGGTACAGCGATCATAATCCTAACAGAGGCTAGTTCAGTAGCCTATGGCCGAACAGTGTTTTCAAATGTACAAAAGAGATTTGCCAAGACAAAGAATTTTTTAGCAATATTTTACTTTATATCAGTTTAATAGGGTAGTACACTGATCACAACTGACCATTTGCAGGTACTGCCCGGGTGAAAATAACTGACAAAGGAAAAACGGCACAGAAAGGCAGCAAGCTGCACACATCAAAAACAGAACAGAAAGTAGCAAAATATAACAAATGTACCACAGTAATTTAACAGATGCAGAATTAACATGAAAGAACACATTTTGCCTGCTTATATTTCCGGTTTACTTCATGGTGGAAATGTGAGTCAGGGCAGGGGAGGAATTAGTGGTGGGGAGAGAAAGAGTAAGGCTAAAGGTTGACCGGCCCTTAGGTGATATGGACAGCATATTAAAAGCACAAAATTCAAAAGTACAGTAAACTCTCAGTTAACCGGCATCCATAGGGATTGGTAGATGCCGGACAACTGTAGTGTCTGGTTGCTTGAGAGTTACTATTAAAAATAGACCTGACTAGTACTGTACCCTATATTACTTGTTTGGTTTAACTTGTTCTCAGGTTGCGGAGAGAGAGAATTTATTCCAATCTTCCTTTTTAAATATATAAGTTATGTTTCTGCGGGTGGGAAACAAAGTGCAACACATGAAAATTGTACTTATTTCTTCAATATTTTTTTTTGCCAATTGCTCGAGTTCCGGTTAACAGAGTTTTTTTGTAAATCTATCATAATCGTAATGAAGTTTAAGTGAACACAGATCACAAACTCTTGCAAAACAATGTCTTGTACAAGGCACATCTGTAATGTGACTGGCATCCTCTGCAATCTAACATAGGAGCTACACAATGTGCAAACTACACACAGCAGAGATACACTGAGTAGAGTATTATGTCCTAAAAAGAATGACTGAAGGGAAAAAAGGATCCTCTGGTAATATCACAACTACTGAAGGCAGGAGAAAAATGAAAATAATTTTGAGGATGTACTGATATTGACACAAAATATTACAATAAAGGACAGTCAGAGCAAAAATCATTAGGAGAGAAAAAAAACACTTTTTCAGTGAAGGAAGAAGTAAACTGTTTCAAAGTCCTTATGTTCGACTCTAACAAAATAATCGCTCTCAATCAACTAAAACAACATGCCAGCCCAAGTGGTATAGAAGAATGAATTCCTGACTATGATCCCAATGACCTGGAGTTTGATTAGCAGTTTGGACACCAGTTTTAATGGACAGTAGAAGATGTGGAGTAACTAGGTTTTGCCTGTTTGACCAGCAGCTCAGAATGACAGCCAGGCTAGCCATGTGGATGGGTTTAAGAGGTATTGCTGTCTTTCCGCCTGAAAAAGGGGCACTCCCACACAAAGATTCACTGCAAGTAGTGGTCTATAACAGGTTCATAGGTTCAAAGGTGTTTACTAGGCTAACGACCACAAGGACATTTTTAAGCCCAGCCATACATCCCAAATCTCTGTGACATTAATATATGATGTGACAGAGTGCCACTTAGGCCACAGGACCATAACTTAAGTAAAAAATGTTAAATAAATAAATAAAAAGACCATACTTGCCATAACTTAAGTAACAAATGTTAAATAAATAAATAAAAAGACCATACTTACCATAACTTAAGTAACAAATGTTAAATAAATAAATAAAAAGACCATACTTACCATAACTTAAGTAACAAATGTTAAATAAATAAATAAAAAGACCATACTTACCATAACTTAAGTAACAAATGTTAAATAAATAAATAAAAAGACCATACTTTTGCATGCATCCATGGTGGCCCACTGCCCACCATATACCCTTGCTCACTACTTTGCAAGAAAGTTTGTGGCAACCACAACAAAGGATAAGCTGGTTAATGGATGCATGAATTGAGGTGTTTAATAAATTCATGGGAGACACTGTGCCACAGCAGAACAACCCCACCTCAGTCACTAGAAATATGTGATTGCTAACAAAAAAATAATCTTTATATTGATTTATGTGTAGAGCTTTTCTCCCCGGGCCTCTACTGAAAATGGACATATATCCAGCTAGACTAGCCCGGTTAACAAATGTAAAATAAATAAATAAAATAAATAAATAAAATAAAATGTTTGTGAAGATATATGAATCACATCTGGGCTCACTGAAGTCCAAAGAAAAAACTAAGCATTGTAATGTCTTAGCCAGGAATGACAACTCAAAACAACCACTACAAATGTTTTGTCACCTGCAGGGCATTCCACTGCAACAGCAATCTAAAGAAAGAGTTATCATACCCAGTACCAGATCATCCATGGAGCAGACAGGGCGCAGGTTTGTTCCAATTTAGAGAAGCCATGCAACCTATATGTTTGGTGAAATAAAACTAGCAGACACAAATGTGATTACTGTATTAAAGTCTGGTTAACAGACACAGAGCAGAAACTGACCAGTTCCAGTGTCCACCTGGGATACATTTATTTTCTTGCTCTTTTGAAATGTAGCGACAAGAGATCTGTGCAATTCAAACTTTATTCAGATAACAATAAAAAAGAACTTTCAATCCAAAATAGTGTACAGATACAGTGATGTGCTATGCTTTCAAAATAAATATGTGCATGTATATTTACAAAAAACACCGAAGCCAATTGCGAAGTGATTAGGTAGACAATTTAAGAATAGATTAGAGAAGAATGGAAGCAAAGGAAGAATACCTCATGTTCTCATATATGACCACGGTCCACAATACAAAAGTTGAGAATTCAGAAGACATGTGTGTGAATGGCAACTGAAACAAATAATGCTGAGTCGTCAGCATCCTACGTCAAACAGACAAGTCAGAACAAGTGTTCAAACAGTGGGTGCTGTAAGAAAGAACAAGAAATGCTATATATTTAGTTACATATTTATTAAAAATGGCATCTTGCAACATTGGAAAACAAGAATACTCCACTCTTGCGGTCAGCTCATAACTGCTGACGGTCAGAAGACTGAAAGGTAGATTACCTACGCTACATGCATTACTGACGTCAGAAAATCAGAGTATGAAAGAAGTGATGGAAAGAACTCAGCAGAGAAGAGCACTGTGTGACACAAACTGCAGATGGAAAGAACTCAGCAGAGAAGGAAACAGCGCTGTGACACAAACTGCAGAAGACTACCACATTTATAGGAAGGAGACAAAAGTAATACCATCAAATCCATCAGAGTTTGCAGTCTGAAGCTCAAGTAGTTGCTAAAGCAGCTGAACCAAGCTCTGTATAGAATAAATCACAGACATCTGTACAACTTTCATATTTTAACTGTAGTTACATACAGGAAGACAAGCACACACATATCATAACCAGTCTTTCTGAATGATAATAGACTGTTACAGTCACAGTTGCAGAGACAGACAGTTGAAGTTCTGTCTCCAGCAAATATCCAAAAAGGATAAGGAGACCAATGTAAACAGCTTTGACGAATTCTCATATATGGCAGGACCACTGAAGACACCAGAGAGACAAGTGAACACTTCCAGAATTAAACATGAGCCTAAGGACTGAAAAATTCATTTACTCAAAAGCACTTTAAACATGCTGAAAAATGACGCTTTGATCTAAACAGTCCATGCTGTGCTCAGCATGATCTTAAGGTTGATTTACACTCACCAGTGGAACGCACTGAATTCTATTTTATGCATACATATTTTAAAGTTGTAAAACTGAATACTACATACGGATAAAAATGCTTAAAAGCTAACAAGCTAGCTATAATGGCTTGCATACCATTTACTTTATTTAGATGTCTAGGTCGACCCAACTGGGCCAGGTCCATATTCAGAGAGGACTCTGGGGACATGCACAGCGTATGAAAAACACAAATATTAACTGGTAAAGAGCAGTTACTACATGTTACACACATAGCAATTAACTGTAATGTTCAGTACATGTTACATAGACACTGCTGACTTTGTTAAAATAAGCATAGCTAAGCAATTTATTGGGGAGAAAATTTTAGAAAAGACATGCAAGCATAGAATCTGTGATTAAACTTTGAAATAACTAAAATTAAAATATTAGTAAATAACCAGTTATGCTGCAGATGCTTAGCATTACACCCTTTTTGAAAGAATAAGTAAAAGCCTGCACTTGTGTTAAACAACACACTACTAATTAATACAATGTTTTGGAACATTTGCATTCCTTGGTAAAATAATATGGTTAATTAGGAATATATATGAAGGATCAAAAGCAAGAATTAAGGTGAAAGACTTCCTCTGACAAGACATGTTTGAACAGAGGAACCAAGCAAGGCTGTCCTCCTTCCCTTTATTATTTGCTTTGTGTGTAGAGCCATTGGCAAACAAAATAAAGTCACAAATTCAAGGATATAACTATGTAATCAAGAAAAGTGATCTTTATTCTTAGGTTACATATCTTGCACTATGACTTTTTAGTGTTGTGGAACATTTTGAGACAGTTTCATATCTTTTCAGGACATAAAATAAATGAAAAGTCTACAGCAGCATATTATGTAACCACACTAATTGGTTCAGCAATACTCATGTCTGTGGGAACATGGTAAGTATTTTAGTGTAGGGACTAAAAAGGATTCTATTATTGTAGTTAAGAATATATGAAGAGACTAAACAAAAGATAATAAAAAACTGCAAAGTTGGAAGCTCGATTGTGGATATGGATAGCAAGACACAAGCAGTGAAAATGTTTCTAGCCCCTTTAGTTTCAAATACAGATCAGGCAAAACATTTTTTTAATTAACTACTGGAGAATTTGTGGACCATAATTAACAGAGAATTGAAGGGATTTATTTGGGAGGAAAAAAAGGCAAGATTTAAATGGAATAAGTTGTTCCTCCCCACAGAACAAATTGGTTTGGAAATGCAAGACTTGAAGATATAGTTTTAGAGCTAGGCACTTGAGGCTCATAAACATCAACATAACAAAAAGACTACAAATCCAAGTGGAAAGACATGCTGATAAAACTGGGAAGGTGGAGTACAACAACTAAGGAGAGGAGGAATCTGGATGCAGATCCAGATCCTTAAGGAGAATAACAACATCATATTTATACAGAAGCAGAAAGTATTCTAACAACTATGCCAACATAAGAACGCTTAAAGGAGATTTTATCAAAAGGGGTGACTGCAAGCAAGAGAAGGGTGAAATTTATTGGAGAATGTATGCAAAGGAACCATGGTACCGGGAACAAATAACTATGGAGGAATAGGTTAAGAGAGTAGGATGAGGCCAAGCAGAAGTTTAGACTGCAGGTTAGAGACTGCCTTCCCTACCAGGGCAGACGCAAAGAAAAAGGGACAAGGGAGTGCCAAGTGAAAGTCTAGTCCTACTGGAGTTTTTAGTTGAGTCTACATTACAGGCTGCCTTTGAAGATGTGTACCTATAAATAACATGAAAACAATACAATTAGTACGGCATATAAAATATTGCATGAAAACTATAACAATCAATCAGAAAAGATTACAGAGGAACAGTGGGAGAACATCTGCATGGCCCCCAAGTATATAACAATTTCCAGAAGGTTTAGGATTTTTGCACTGAAGTGTTTGCATAGGTATTTCTATGCCCCAACAGACTTTGGAGATTTTTCCCAAGGTAGACAGCAACTAATGAGGGTACGATCGGAACGAAAGTACTTGGGAGCATGCTTTTTTAGGAATGTAATCAGCCGCCATATTTTAAAAATGCAATACAGAGTGCTTTGTCAAAAATGATGGATCAGCAAATGATTAGAACTAAATGATGTCCGTTTTCCTTTGAAACAGTAAGGCCGTGCTAAGCTTAATGCTACTGGCTGCCAAAAATGCACTGACTAGAAAATGGAAATCAAAATCTAAACCAACCACAAATAAAGTATTGAATATTGGGAAAGAAATAAAAGTACTGGATTTTTAAAAAAGGAAACAAGCAAATAACACAGAAATAAATGGAATTTATAGGTGCAATATATGCAGAACAATGTTCAACACATGAAATTTAAGGGGAGACTGGATCTGAGCAATGTAGGTAACCTGAGAGTGAATATTAAAAAGGAAAACATGTACACAGTGCATGAAACTCAAGAAACTGTTTAAATGATTGGTCGTCTTTTCTACAGCTGTGTGTGCATCCATGTCAATAAATGTTTAAAACATATTTAATAAATGTACACACACGCACACACACACAATGGTTCTGTGTATATTCTAGACGTGTTTGACACTGTATACAAAATTTTATGAGACTAGGTAAATAAGCATAACGTTCAAGTGATGCAACATGATTCGCAATATGTTGGCAGGTTAAGATGAGTTTTATCATTTTTTTAAGTGATGGTGGTGGTGTAAATTCAGTGGGAAGTATATTTTCATACCGATCAATCATTTAGTACAAGATCTCTACACAAAGCCAAAAATAATGGGGGATCTATGCCCCAAAATCATGGAGAGACTTTAAATATTACTCTTATAAACTTAGAAAGTATAACATGCACTTTCTGAATGATACAAAGTCCAAAATTTAAATGTTTGGTGAAGATCGAAGTTACTAAATAATGGCAATGTGCCAGAAAATCATTAATTTTATGAGGAAGAGAACATATATGAGGAAAAAAAAAAAAAAAAAAAAAAAAAAGATATTTTGCAAAATTGTGGACAGTTGAGAGATGTCCATATTCTGTTCATACGTAAGGCAGCAAACTGGGAGATGTACCACAACTGTTGACAGATTTATTTATTTATTTTACATTTGTTGACCAGGAGTGTCCGACTGAGCGCAAGCCCTTTTTCAGCGGAGGCCCGGGGAGAAAAGCTCCATAAATATGTACAAAACAGTTAACACAGAATTAGCAGTATTAAGCAGTTTCATGTTGCATACAATTTATAACTATTTAAAAATCATAATTTAAATAAATTATAAACAAAAGGATCACAATAATAAAATTAAAAGTAATATGTTACAGTTAAGTAAATTTGCCAATATAAGTTTCAGTAGACAGTATAGCAAAAGCTTAAGAAGTTAGAGAGTTTGCTAGTAGGGGTTCAGTGAGCAGAGTAAAGCTAAAGATTAGGTGGTTACAAAAAAGCAGAGGATTAATGTTATTCAAGCTAAGTATTAAGAGATAGACAGACAGTACTACAGAGGTGGGTAGTGATCAGGGACAATGGCAGGTCCAGTGATTTTACAGTAGTCTTTGGTGGCTAACTTAAATTGTTTGGGATGAGTCAGGTTCCTAATTTCTACTGAGAGTTTGTTCCATGCAATACAGGGGTGGTAGCTATACAACTTGCACCCTGTCTTGGACTTAGGTTTGTAGATATTTAATAGATCTTGTGTTGCACTTCGAAGTCTGGTGGGGGAATAGTGGGAGATGAGGGAGGATAAACCTGGACAGAAGCCAGGCTGATACAGAATGGAGTGCATGAACTGGAGTTGAGATTGTAGGAACAAGTGAGGTAGTTCATGTGTTTTAGGGAGAGACAGTGGTGAGATTTACATGTTTGTTTAGCTGAAAATCTAGCTATCTTGTGATAGGCTGAATCTAATTTGGTAAGCATGGAGGAGTTGACATTTGTGAGTATCTGGGAGCAGTAAGTTAAGCAGGGTAGGAGGTAAGCATGGGTAAGAGAGATCCTAGCTTTGGTGGTGAGGAATTTATTACTCCTGTACAGGAGTCCTAGCTTTTGATGGGTTTTTTTTGATACAGTTGTTAATGTGAAGATCGAATTTAAGTTGGTCATCAACGATAATGCCAAGCAGTTTTGTGCTAATTTCAATTTCTATTGGAGTATTCTTGAGGGACCTAACGGAGAAGGATAGTTTAATGTGGTTTGTAGATTTAGGTAGAAAGAGTAGCAATTTTGTTTTCTTAGGGGTGAGGATGAGCTGCCACATCTCTACCAAGTTTGAAAGATGAATGGGTATTTGTTAGCACTTCTGAGGGGGAATTAGAGATAGTGATGACTGTAGAGTCATCTGTGTATTGGTCAATGTTAGACTGGGGACAAGGAGTGAAGTGAGTTGGTAAAGATATTAAAAAGTAAAGGTACAAAAATGGATCCTTGGGGGACACCTGTTCTCACTGAAAGGGGGGTAGAAAGTGCAGTCTCTCATCTCACTGACTGCTGCCTATCAGAGAGATAGCTAGGGAACCATGCAACTGTATCAGGGCAGAAGTTTAGGTCTGCAAGTTTAAGTAGAAGTGTGTGCGAGACATTTCAGGGTGTCAAAAGCCTTCGAGAGATCAAGGAATAGGCAAGATATAAGTTTGTGACAGTCTCTGACAAGGGTTATGGTGTTGAGAAAGGATAGTAGAGCTGTGGTTGTACTACGTTTGGGACAGAAGCCATGCTGTGTTGGCGTTAGCAGATTTTCCTGTGCGAGATAATGCACAACTTGTTTGTGTATACATTTCTCAAGGACTTTAGAGAGAGAGGATAGGGATAGGTCTGAAGTTACAGATTTCAGTGGACTTATCTCCTTTATGAATAGGAAGAATGCAGAAATGTTTCCAGACAGATGGTACTTTACCACTCAGAGATGGAGCGATTTATTAGGATAAATACTGGTAAAGCAAGGGAGTGAGCAGCAATTTGGAGAAAATAGGAAGGTATGTTATCTGCAGAAACACAGCATGGTTTGAGCTTTGATACATTTAGTGGGAACAGGTTTGAGAGGAGGAAGAGTTAATGGTTGAGAGGGGTAAAAAGTGGTTAGAAGTATTGTTTGAGAGACTGGGGTTAAAATGTTTGGAAATTGATTAAATAAAATAGGTGCTGAAAGTATTGGCAGTTTCTTCAGATGACTTGTCGGGACATGGATTAGGTGAAGTTGTGTTTCCTGGATGTAGTATCTGGTTTATGGCATTCCAGAAATTTTTTGGGTCAGATTTTTGGGGGATCATAATAGAAATCTTTTTTTTATCTTTGTTGATGAGTTTTTTGGTTTGATTTTTAAGTTCTTTGTACTTTTGCAGGTCAGCAGGTAGCTTAGATTATATCCATATTTTCAATGCCCTATCTCTGGTTTTCATATGGATATGGCTGGATTTAGATAGCCAGGGAGAAATGTTTGCTTTTATCTGAACTTTTCTGGGTGGAGCTAGAGAATTTAATATGTTAAGGAAGATTGAGTTAAAGACATTTACTGTGTCATCTAGTGGGAGCTGTGTAAGGAAATCAGTAGGAGATGTGCAAGGAAATTCCAGACAAGTTCTAAGTGTATCAGGGTTAAAGCTGGCAAGTTTGCGGCAGGTGATAAGCCAGTGTGGTTTAGAGAGATGGGTGGTATATCGAAGTACTTTTATAGGCGAGTGATCATTCAGGGAGTTGGGTGGAGTTTTTGGATTGTGGTATTTGCTGGGATTAGAAACAAGTATCCAATCAAAGAACTTGAAGAATGATAGTTATTAGTATGGGTAGGTTTAGAGATTAGTTGTGAAAATCCATGGAGACGTATGTGATGTGGTGAGTTTGGATTATTAAGGTTTTGCCAGTTAATGTTTACGTCACCAAGAAGGATAGCTTCGTTAAGGAAGTTTTGAGAGAGATAAGAGAGTATATTTTTCAGCAGAGGAATGTTGTTCCCTGGTGGAATATATATATGGCTACTACTGTGATAGTGGTATAGTTGTTGGGTTTGAGGTTTGCCACCAGTATTTCAGCAGGTGAAAAGGAGGGGATTGATCATTTAGGATGGGAGAGAGTGAGGTTGTTTGAGTAAACAATAGCAACACCTCCACCTTTTTTCTTTAAGTGGTCATGGCGAAGTATGCTGTAGCCTGGGTGAGAATGTCTTTATCTGAGTTTTGGGGTTTAAGCCAAGTTTCATTTATGGAGATATCTGGGGTATGAAAAGATACCCATGCATGAAATTGGCTTAGTTTAAGGATACTTCAAGTATTGACAGAATACAAGGTAATTTGCTTTTCAGATAAATATGGTTGATTAGAATTGGGGGTTGTATTTTGTGGAATGGCAGAGTTAGAAGTAGGACTGGGGTTTGGATGTATGTCTCCTGATAAGAGCAGGGAACTTTGGTAATAGTATGGTTTAATATTTTGTGGGTAGTTGTGGAAGTATTTTGTCTTGTCCTTAAATGTAAAAAGGTTAGAGGAAGGGATTTTTATTTTAGGGTATAGCGCAGTTATGAGAAGGATAGATGCAGAGATGACAATGGGCTGCTGAGGGTAGGAAAAGTTGTTTGAGAGAAGGTAGGAGGGGATATATGGATAGGTGGGGATATATGGAAAGGGGTTAGGAATGTGAGAGGTGATGTGATCATGAATAGGAGGAGCAGTGGAGGTAGAAGAAGGATAGTAGTGATTAATTCTGGTATGTTAGACTGGGAGAGAGGACTTATAGTCGAGTAATGATAGTTAGATGAGAGAGTGTAAGCCGAGTCAAGGAAGGGGTTATAGAACGCAGTGAGATGAGAAGTACTGAAACACAGGGGCGTAGTACAAGTAGATGGTGATGAGAATGTGATTTAGGAATAGGCTGAGGGTGTTAGGATACAGGAAAAGGTGGAGTTGGAGTAGGAGGAAGTTGTGGTTAGGTGTAAAGGTAATGATATGGGGGTGGGAGGAGAGCGAAGTGAGCCCGAGCATAGTGGGGCTACACCTGGCATGGAGGATAGTACAAGAAAAACAATCAGCCAGTAAAATCAAGTTTTGGGAGCAGGGTACAGTTAGATGTAAAGCAAACAGGCAGGCTAGAATCTAATGGAAAAACTGTCCTTTCTTGTTTGTACCTCTTTTTATGCTTTTTCTATGGAAAATGGGGAGCTTCAAATTCACTGGGAAGGACAGAAATATACCATAGTTTGGCCAGGGGGTTTAGGACAGAAAAAAACAGTAATCTAGGGATCAAAATGGGAATCCTTTCAAATTTGGAGTGATAAAGATGAAGTCAGGGATTTACTTTAAATGGCATCATGAACAGTCAAGAGTGGGGGAGGTGGGAGAAAAGAGCAGACCTGAAAGACAGAGGCTGGGGTTCAAGACAACATGCTCACAACAGGTAGGTTATCCAGATAGTATAAATGGAATTCAGGTAGTGTACTTGTACATTCATTAGATATTAAGAATACATATCAGCATACTTAGTTCCAGCCTTTGGAGGTGGACTTGAGTTGCAATTGAGTGTTGGGACTGTTCCTTGGTTTGGAAGCACTATGTCTGCACCATGCACTAGGTTGTCAGCTTATGAAAGCGGTTGGGGAGGTAGCTAGGAGGTAGGGAGGGAAGAACAATACATAAAATTATTACATAGTCATGCAGAAGAGAAATAAAGGGGCTACAACAATCAAGTAGCATGCTAGCATTACAATATGGACACTTAGCCAATGGTAAAATGTTGTATACTACCCAGTTAATTATTAGCTGTGGTATCTTAATACAGTTATTAGTTCTGGAGGCTAAAAACCAGGTAATAGCACTTTAAAACTGAAACAGTTTAAAAGCAAGCCTTTACGACTAACAGTTATGCAGGAACAGTTTAGCGACAATTAGGTCAATAAGCTAGAGGCTAATCAGAAAGCAATAATACGCAAAAATACAGCCTGGCAAAAGCTACTTGTTAAATGCTGGAAAACTAAAACAGTCAATCTAACATATCTCTACTGTGCAGACATTACAGAAATGCTATCAATGCATTCATAGTTTACTACAGTGTGAATACATTGTTGCAGTCTACAGTCTTTAAAAATGCAAACAATGTTACAGTCGATGCGGAGTAATAAGTGTTTTTTCTTAATCTAAGAATCTCTGATAGTGGTGTACCATGACAATATCAGTGCTTAGCACTGGGCACGGATTTTGGTACAGTATTTTATAGATGAAAGATAAATTAATATATTTTACTTGCTTTCTGAGATTCATTTAATTTAGCTTGTTAAGTGCTTTGCGATGGTTGGTCTGAGATGGAAGACGGGCAGCATATTTAATGTTACTGCCACATTTTGGAAGACATGGAATTTATTTCCAGTGGAGACAATGCCATATTACAGGATGGAGACAAAAGCGCAGTACTAAGGTTTGCCAAATTTTGGGTGGCAGGTAATAATTCTATACATGCCTTAATGTTTTTACTGATTTGTGTGGTAGACAATCCATCTAGGTTTGCAGTTAACATACATACCTTATGGAAGTCAGACCAGAATTACTGTAACAATGTGGCATCAAGTCTTCTGACAAAACACAGCTGTACTTGTACTTTTAACCTTCAGGACCAACTACACATTAGAGAGGCACAAATATATAAATGTATATGTATATATGTATATATGTATATATATATATATATATATATATATATATATGTATATATATATATATATATATATATATATATATTATTTTTTTTTTTAACTTACTTAATGGTACACATGGCCTGCACAAGCACATGTTATAAGGAAGGTGTCCATGTGCAGAAAAAAATTCATATATATCAGAATAAGTGACAACGATCAAGAGACTCAATTTGGACCTGTTCATTTACTTTTTCAAAAACTGCTCGTTTCTGTATTAATTTTCTTAAAGCAAGACACCTGCTGTGGCAAGTGCAGAACAACAAAACTAGTGAAAATGATACTGCTTGGTGATTAAGATATGCAATGTATACAAGTGAAAGGAACCAAATTATTAATTACAATGATTTTAAATGTAGCAATCTGGTGGTTTACAGTATACTGCTTCACCATTGTTGTCAGCTTGTTACCCAAGGATGCCAGCTAGATAACTGCATGAAGACCAAAAAAGCATCTATGGTATTCTGGTGGGGTGAAGTCAGGAGTCACAAGTTCAGTGAGGATGTCACACTTGACCAAGGATGTTTACACAGACTTTGTCTCATACAGAAAAAAAAAAAATCTACATTACAAAACTGTAGCAAAGTAATAAAAAAGCCCAACTTCTGAAACTAAACCATTTACATAAACTGTCTCTTTTACACACCCTTCCACACGAAGTTCCCTGCAAAGGGATGTGCGTGCCAAATAATCTACCAAAAGACCAGCGGTACACGCAAACTATGGCATAAGCTCTATGCCTTACGTGAGCATTAGAGTACAGCCACACATCTATAATGGCTCACCTGTCATGAAACTCACTAATTATTTTGAAAGAACCGAACAGTGAAAAATGTACCCCCACTCTCATTATTTTAAAAAAAACAGTATACTGGATTACTGTAACACATAAAAGTACAGTGGGAGCATTGTTAAACAACTTTGCAAGATGTTCCATTTCTGTTACACAAACAAAACAGGTGGATATCAATTTAAAAAAAATCATACACTAATGCTAAAGATGTTCAACTGTCAAAATATAATATGATTTTTTTTTAATACCAAGGTGGGCTTCTCAAAAAATAGAGAGAGTCAAAGCTCCTGCGCAGGAAATGCGTTGGCATTTATCAATATGCTCCATCTGAGATCAAAAACATTAATAACGTCTGGTCTGTTTACTCTGTGTATGGGTTGACAGCAATTCAAGAACTTCCTAAATAAAACCTGTCAGAAAAGGTTTATTATTCCATTCCTTTCCCCGCAAATTTCTACTGTATGTATCCAACACGTTCCTTAACGAGCAAGAAACTGTTCACAGCAGACAAAAATTGATGCTCAGAAGTTAATTTGGCCCACACAAAAATACAAGAAACGCATTCCAGCCCAAATAAATAACTACAAGACTTTTAAAACTACTTCACTGCTATTGTTTCTTACTTAAAACTATTTTATTGCTTCATACTTAATTACGTACACCTGCCACTATTTTAGACAACAAAATCAAGTATACTGTTCTGGAAAATGAAACCAAACACCATGCCCACTACAGTGACTACCAAGAGTACACCTACCAACGCAAAAAAAGGATGTACTTGTAATGGCCCACGTAGGACTGGCACGATCTGCTTTCCACCTGGGTTCAAAACATTATAGAGTATCAGGAGAAAAAACACAGATCGCCCTGTATTAAGATATTAACAGTACACAAACATAAAAATACTACTGGACTTAGAAGTAGACTTAAGGTATTTACTTATCGGCAGACCTCCAAACTCAAATTCACACCTGACCTAGACTATCCCAGTAAGCAAGTAATGTACCCTGTCAATAACCAAGCCCCTCACCGTAAAAACACCCACTCCCACAGAAGCACCCTGTCAGATGGGAGGTCCTGCAGATGCGGGATACTGAATCTCCAAGTTCGGATGCTGTCGGCCCATCCCGGGCCCCTCTCCGCCAGAATCCCTCCCTCTCGCTGGTTCCTGGTCACCTTATCGGGGGCCCCCCAACTCGAAAACAAAGGCCAGCAAACTTCCTACAAGGAGGGGCCAAGACAGGGGACCCCCTTCCTCCCTCCCAGCCCGGCGATGGGCGGAGGAAGCGGGCCCCAGGTACAGGAACTCTTCCAGCACCACCGCATAACTGCTACAGGGCCACAGGGGCTCTTTAGGGATCCCTCGGCCTCCCCTGCTGCCACAAGGCTTACCTGTTCGAAGAATATCAATGGAAGTATAGACCGTCCTAAGCTCCGTCTCTCTCAGCAGCCATTCATTGTCAGCGACAGGTCAATCAGTTGCTAACCAACGTGATGAGCGCCGACAGCCAGACAGTAGGCCGAAGCAGCTGAGCATCGAGCTTCAGGCTGGTTACATGGGAATGAATAGCAATGGTCTGGGCACGTACCAATTGGAAGACAGGGGCAGTGTCCTAGTCTGACTTTTTCCTGTGCCATACATTTGGGGTACACACGTTACTTAATGGAATTGGGGGACAGTGACGTTCCTTGTTTTCGGATAAACAGAGGTAACAATAACCTCTTATGCTGGTGATGAGGTAGAAAAGAAACCCTGGTTAGTAGTTAATTATTTTGGGGGATGCTCCCTCCCCCGTTTTACTTGGTCTATAAGTCTGCAGACTTTGGTGGAGGAATTTTAGATGACGGTAGGGAAAGTAGCATAACCATAGTCTTGTTGCGAACATGTGACCTTTAACTCAGCCTATTATAACATCCAACAAGACTTTTCATGCTTTTTAAGCAATAATAAAACGTATCATGCCGACATACTGTCTTTATTTTTGTTACTGTATAGTCTGTTCGTTGGCTGTTGACTGTCTTATTTCTACATCTGCGCTAAAAAAAATCATAAAATAAACGCTGTGTAGCGTGTGCCTCTACTTGCCACAGTATGTGCATAATTAACAAAGAATGGAACTCTATCCAATTGCCCCGTGTAGTGTCTGATATCATAAATTAGAAAATAAACCTTAAAGACAAGGGAGTTGATAACGTGGGGCTTGGGTGGAGGGAAAGTTCTTAAGTCACAATTCTGCAAGTCAAGAAAGTAAAATTCCTCAGCGTCCCACGTCATACTGACCCAAGCTAGTTAAAGAAGACAGTATAGTGAGTGTGTAGGTAGGCTAGGATCACGCACATTGTTAAATGTTTTTTAAGAGCCGTAAAGGGTAAAAAAATGTGAAACGGAGACCAATCTGTATTTCCTTAAAATCTTATTTTATTATTGATAGGGTGTTTTCCAAGGGAAATTCTTGGACTCTTGAATATGTCTGGTATCTGTGGAAATCTACATTCAATCCTACATATAAATGCCGACTCTTCTGCATATACGTGATTCCATAACAAATATTTAGAAATCGAGTATGGTTAAATGATTTCTACTACTACAGTCAAACCCATGTTCTTCTCTACGTAGGCAATAGAGGGAAAATGCATCACTATATAGTGAGGTTCATAGGTTCATACTAGGCTATCTGCCCTAGGGCATTTATAAGCCTAGCCAGAGTGTGTGTGGCTTTCACCACCCCTTAGGATGAGAATACTATACCCATTAGTTTGCTGTGCCTCTGTCCAGCAGTGATACAGAGATGATTCCCGGGGTAAACCTACAATCTCCCATCCACTCGTCAAGATTTCTCTTGAACAGAGTCAGTGAGGGGCTCTGCCTCACATGGACTGGGATTCTGTTCCATAGTGTAGGGAGTCTCTGGGTGATGAATCTGTCCCTCCAGCACGTCCTATTTATATAGGTTCATAATTGCAGGTACCAATTGCAATGCCTTTGGTGACGGGCTATTTGAAGTTCATGCTGTTATACTCAGGAACTTGCTTCCGAAGGAAATCAGAAGTCCTTAAAATGGCCCCAAGTCTTTCTACATGACTAATTTGAACTGTAACCTTTAATGTTAACTATTTTTTTGTAAAACATCAGTGTTTTTCCGTATAGTATGTGATTTGGTAACTATCCGCGGTGGTGGTGCTGTGGTAGCGTTGTCACCTCTCAGTAAGACGCTGACCGGTTCGACTCTCAGCTAGAGCGTCATCTGCGTGGAGACATGCGTGAATGGGCGTACCTTTGTTTAAGGTTGTGCATTTGAGCTGGCAACTCAGCACGTAAAAATCAACTGCCAATCATTTGCGGACCGGAGTTCCGCTGTGGCGACCCCTAACCGGGAAAAGCCAAAAGACACAACAACATGTGATTTGGTAACTGTTGTCAAGAAGGCATGTTGTTCTGAGAGTCTGAGTGATCTAGGTCAAGTTCATTGTTTAATATATGCATTAAGCACTTTAATACATTTTTGCTTGTGAAAATGTAGCCGTTTAACACTGTACACTCCACACTTTTCAAAAGTTTACTAATCATTGAGATACTCACTGTACTTATTTTATTACTATTGTTTTGTATATTTAAATACTGTTATGGCACTTACACATAGGGCAGGATTCACGAAGGCTTGCACGGAGTGTAAGAGACGTGCAACACTCCATGCAAGCCTCGCGATCCAGGAACAGCCCTAATCTCCGTGTAAGAGACCAGCTAAAACGTCTCTTACACGGACTGGGTGTGGACATGCTAAATACCTCACTTGCAGCCGAAAGGTATGCAAATGAGGTATATTAGCGATCCACGAAGCAGAAACCAGTCCGTGTAAGAGACGCTTTAGCTGCAGAAATGTACTCAGTTGACAACTGAATACGTTTCTGCAAATTCCACAACGGAGCCATGTCAGCTCCAAAAAAAGGGTGCATATGACTCAGGCAGCATGCCAATGGCCAAATATGTGGCCATTGGCAATATAACCCGATGCCAAAATAATAAAAATATAATTTTTTTTTTCGGTGATCACCAATGTTTAAACCCAGCGCAGCCCCGCGCAAATGGGCTGCGCTGTATAAAACATGAAAATGAAGGTTATAAACCCACAAATGTGGGTTTCATGCAATACATGGAATGACAATGCAGGGACCAGCAAACCAAAAACAACATGGCCACCGTGTAGTGGTTGCTAAGGGGGGAAGCTGAGTCTAAGACATGTCACTAAGCATTAGTAGGCAATCTCATGTAAATGAGGGTTAGGATACTGAATCTCACAGTCACATAGCAAATGAGCACAGTCCGAGTAGTGTAAGAGATACATAAGGGGGAGGAATTGAGTAGGAGATAGGTGACATCACAGGGGGGAATGGTAGAAAGAAATGCAGTTAATTGGAGGCCAGTGTAACATGACAGATGACAGACACAGATCATGGAAAGAGGTGTGCCACTAGATAAGTCATGGAAAGTCAAGAAATGGAAGGTGTACACTGTTACTTACACCAAAGTTTCTTGCTGGGCATGCATGCGCACGTGTGCGCACCATGAAGCGCGAGTAGGGCAGTGTGCACGTGTGTAAGGCAGACTCAGCATGTGGGAGCGTGTTGGGAGATGTTTAACATTGTTTGCGCTGGTTTGCGCGTGTGTAGGGCAGGCTGAGTATGTTGGAGGCTGTTGGCAGACGTGTAACAGTGTTTGCATGGGTGTACGTGCGTTTTAACCCGAATAAGTAGATTCTGAACCATGTAAGCACGTGTGCGCACGTGTAAGCCACTGTGAGCGTATTTCTGATAGTATGCACGTTGCTCCCCCCTGAGGAAACAGAGAGGAAAAAGGAAGCAACAGAATTAATAGGAAGCTAGCAGGGATAACTGCTGAAGCTAGCAGGTGAAAACAATTAGAAGCAGGCAATTACACAGGCAGAATAGTAGCCCAGCCCAGCACTTAAAACTCTGCAAACAGTAGTGCAGGATGTTTCCCTTAAGAGACACTGCAAGACAGGAGTAAGCTAATAGAAGTGAAAACTGAAAAAGCTGAACTCAGAGAAGAAATGTTAGGGGCTGCCATAGCTGTCATAATGAGACATAGACGACTTGCTGAGGGTGGTGACAATGCAGATGGTGCCAGACAACCC
The DNA here is from genome assembly GCF_019279795.1 of Protopterus annectens. NCBI lineage: Eukaryota > Metazoa > Chordata > Ceratodontiformes > Protopteridae > Protopterus > Protopterus annectens. Next base: position 1,926,977,232 of record NC_056743.1, on the reverse strand, counting down.
ACAGTGAGGAGACGGAGAAGAGTGTACAGGCCCACGGGTTACATGAGTTGGAGATAGTAGAGCGCTATAGAGTGGACAGAGAGCTCCTGCAGCAAATTGTTGAGCTGTGCAGGCCACGCCTCACACACAGAACCAACAGAGGGGAACCCATCCCAGTGGAAACCAAGGTATGTGTTGGCCTAAGAATACTAGCAACAGGTACCTTCCAGAGACCGACTGGCGATATGATGGGGATATCACAGGCATCAGCCTCCAGGGTACTGCACCAGTTCCTGGATGCCATGTCAGCACATGTCGGTGATCATGTATATTTCCCCAATGCCCATGAGGTATTGGCCAGCAATATGCGTCTCTTCCAGCAAATAGCGGAATACCCTGAGGTAGTGGGTGCAATAAACTGCACACACATACGCATCAAAGCACCAGCTGGTGAGCGGGGTAGAGCCTACATTAACTGCAAGAGCTTCCCCTCCATCAACTGCCAGGTCGTGTGTGATGCCCAGGGCATAATAATGAATGTGTGTGCTGGCTGCCCTGGGAGTTACCAAGATTCCCACATCTGGCATTTGACGCAGCTGTACCAGACCCAGACATTTGCCAATGGGGACATCCCACACGGACACCTAGTGGGGGATGTAGGTTGTGCACTGGAGCTGTGGCTGATGACACCCATCAGAAACGCACACACACCTGAACAGGAACGCCATAATGAGGCACATGCACAAACACGTAATGTAATAGAGCGTGTGTTTGGGTTGCTCAAGTCACGGTTCCGGTGTCTGGACACATCTGGTGGAGTCTTGCAGTACACACCAACTACATGTACCCAAACTGTCATGGTATGTGCTATGCTACATAATATGATCTTGCGAAAACAGCTGCAGCAGGACCAGCATAGGGCGGGCCAAACAGCCCCCCACCATTGCCAAGGCCATCACAGGCAGAGCGTGACTCGGAGGAGGAACAACCTGAGCCTGCCCCAGTAGGCAGAAGGAGGCGTGCCCAGTATGCCCTGGCCTTGGCAAAGAGGCAACGCATAGCACATACACTGGCTCAGTAGGAACCCTGGGAATGATACCCCTCTGACTCACTCAAATAATAACATGGATGCCTAAAATGACATGACCTGCTCACAAATATGTACAGGGAAGTGTAATATGCATCCGACAGAGGCAGCCCTGCAGCACCACCTGAGGCATGAATGCCATGTGTTAAGTAATGTAACACCATGTACTATATGCACACATGAGCACCCTGACTAACATCCACCCTCACCAAGCATGAAGCCACAAAATGACGATGGGATGATCAAGTGCAATAACTGGCTGAAGTAATGCAGTTAGTCAAAGGGGAGCCAATGTGTTTCAGGCTGGGAAGACATGCGGAGCATGACATGATGCACCACCTGCTAGGGTGGTGTGCACCTATCATGCCATGCCCCATGGATACTGGCAAAGGCTGTCAGTACCCACAGCATGCCCTGAATAGGTAAGTCTCAAAACACAAACCCACCTTCATAGGTTCTACAAGGGATAGGAACCTAGATGTAATGCTACCCAATGACAGATGTATAAACAGCAAGATGTGTGCAGTGTAAACGCACACAGTATGGAGAATGTAGATATCAGTCCTGTAATAGAGAACTGGGTCAAGGCTCACATCAGCACCCTAACACTACCAGGTCACACCTCAGACTGTGCTGTACAGCCGCAAAACATGGAACAAGATACAAAAGGAGGGTGACTAGCAAGAAATGGAAAGGATAACCACACCCCCATGTTGGTACCACAACAAGAAGCAGCATGGATTATCCATGGTCAAATACCAATGGCTAAAACCGCCTCCCAGTATATAGCCTGCTGCAGACTACTGTCCTAATACCAGGAACTGCTCCTGGCCTATGTCGGAATACATGAATATATCAAGCCCCCCAAACCACATTATATTGCTTGAATGAAAATACCCAAACATACACTGGGAGCATTATACTAGCACCAACACAGTAGGAGAAAATTACCCAGATTCCATAAACCAAAATGCCCAGGAACAATGTACCACGCCCACAAGAGGGGTAAGCATACTGGATGTGATAATCAGCAACATGTGTACTGGATGGCAAGATGAGAAGTGTACCCCTCACTGGTAAGACCAGACCATAGAGTAGTCACACTGGATATACACATCCTGACCCCAGTCCCTGGCCAGAATACCACAGTGAAAAACATGTGTAAAGCATAGGTTGCAGCCCTCAAAACCGATGTTGAATCCACAAAAGACCCTGTGCAAGTGCAGAATATGGGACACACCACAGAACATGTTATACAGGCATTCCATGAACATAGCCAGGAATGCTTGGAGTATGCAATCACAAATAACAACACACAATGCCATACACGCAGGCATCTGGCATGCTGGACTCCAGCCATTACCAAACCATGCAAGAGAATGAGGAAGCTACCACATGATAGAGCAAACATAAAAAGGGAAGTAATCACTGACCAGTAGTATGGCAATAACATATGTGAACACATACAATCCACTAAGTCCAGCCACAACAAGTAGAATCTGTAAATCCAGAGGCAATGTGACACCAGTCCCAAGTACACAGACAACCACAACACCCCCCAATAAATACAAATATATGTGATAGATGCATCCATGTATCCAAACCAGAGGTTGAGCTCCACCAACTCAGTACTGTCAAAACTAGTCAGGAGGAGAAGGTAACCACATACACCACAAACCCAGTCCCACATAGACCTACCACAACTGTAAACCAAACACATAAACACAGACAAATAATCCCGGAGGCCTTAATTACAAACACACCACACCAACAGAAGCCTCCAAAGCAGATCACAAGCAACCACAACCTTCAAACATAGCACATGCAATGAATAGTACGCAAAGCTGGTGTGCCAAACAGTCACAGGCCAGGAGGAGAAACAACATGCCTGATACAGTCGTAATAGGTGTCTGTATAGGCAGACACACTGCTGTCCCACTCACCAGACTGAACAAGGGAAAGGGTAGAGTAAGCTGCCTGTAGGCTGCCACAAAATTTCACATAACACAAGTACGCAGGTCACCCCAAAGCAAGCAGAAATATGATGCACTCAATGTCCATGCTGGTGTGAATTACCTGAGATGTACCTCCCTGGTCAACATACAAAGAGACATGGATGGTCCCTCTGAGTATGTACCCCAGGGCGGTATGACACTGGCTGTGTGCAGCATCCAACCCTCACCAAGAATGATGCCACAGTACAAACACAGATTGCTCATGTTTAACAGCTGGCACAGTTACAGCTGTCAGTCCAAGAGGGTCTAATGTCTGTCTGCTTGAGATGTCAAGCATGACAAGCCATGCTGCTGTTCCAGGGATGGCTTGCAGCTGTTACCCATGTGCGTCTAGATACTGGATAAGGCCTCTGCCGCCTCCATAGAGCCGTATGTAGGCAAGGCTAAAAAGACTACCCACCACCCTAGAAAACATAAGTGGTAGGAAACATAAGGGTAATGCTGACCAATGCCAGATGTGTAAACTGCAATATGCATGCCCCTGAGGCACTTCCCATTATGGAGAACATCGATGTCTGTGCAGTGACAGAAGCCTGCTGCAAGCCTAGTGATAGCACACCAGCACTACTAGGTTATACCACATATCATGTGTTATGGCCCCAACACCTGCACCAAAACATCAAAGGAGGGAGAGTATCCATATGCAGCACAGACACCCATATTGCCAGGTAACTGACAATGCACAAAGCAGCGGAGACCACCCATGTGCACATAACTGTAGTCAAAACTGCTGTACAGTCTGTAGCATGCGACAGACCACACTCTCACACACAAGAACTCCACCAGACATCCGAAGACACTGGACAGTATGAATGTCCCACCAAATACCAGGCAAGGTACACACAAATTACCACATAGATGTCAAACCATTATGTATGCAAGGAGTAATCAGGGACCTAGGGACACAGGTCGACATTAATCTATCATGTGACACCCACAATGCCAATGTGGCTATGAAGATTGTCGATATTGGACACCGTATCATGAAAGGATTCACATCAACATCAACAGAGGTCACTGTGCCGCTGTACTGTTCCCTTATCAGACCCATAATCTAGTACAATGACTCATATGGGATGTACCGTACGTGACACCTGCAGCGGTTCGGAAGACCTCATAGTTACCCCACCAACAGGATAAAGGGTGTGAAATATATGTCATATGCTGCCTGGCTGTAGACACCCCAGCTGACTGCAGTCACACACTGCCTACACAGAGGCATTGTATGTCTGTTGTACAAGGCCATGTCCAACACAGGAGTAATGGACATGCTCCACCACAGGAAATCAAAGCCATTGGAGCTGTGAGAGTCACAGATGTCAGCCTCAACACATAATGAAATAAGATGTGCTGGAGGGACAGATACATAATCCAGAGGCTCCTCACACCCAGAAACAGGCTCCCAATCCATGGTAGGCAGAGCCCCTCACTGACACCCCTCAACAGGAATATTGCCAAGTGGATGGATGACCGTACATGTATACTGGGGTCCTCACTGTGTCACGACCAGACAGAGGCACAGTGAAGAACTTCATAAATGGCCATAATTGAACATAGCAAGGGGTGGCGAAAGACACACACACTCTGGCTAGGCTTACTAATGGCCTAGGGTGTATAGCCTAGTATGAACCCATGAACCTATGAAGATACAAAACGTACAGGACACTAAGGATAATCACAAGGGTTACCCAACTGATGGTAGGAACCATGTTGGGCATCCACAGATATGCTCCAAATCACACAGATATTACAAACAACATACCAAACACACACACATATTGCTAACATACAACCTGTCAGGTGCAGTGCAAACCCCCCCCCCCAGAGTGCAAAATACCTATCCCAGCAGACTGATGGTCCCCTGACATTGCAGATGCTGAGGTAACAGCCAGCATCTGCAAAGCAGAACACACAGCAGCAAAGGTATGTGATGGTGTCCTGTGCTGAGGCCAACATGGACTCCAAGAATAATGGAATGCCAAATCACACTACTGCCCAATGTCAGCCTTACCACAGGATATGTACCTAAAGAGCAGTGTACAACAACAGTGGTCCATCACAACAAAGGTGTTGCCTGAATGGGTACTCCAAACTACCACCCCAGGATCCTGACAAGCTTGTTCTGCACAGCTACGGAAAGGATCAGTATGTACCACAGACAGAAGGCTATTGTGGACCTACTGATACTGGACCCTACACAGTGAGGCTGTCGTAACTGCAGAACCTGCCCGTAAACATGTCTGACCCATTTAAAGCAGTCATTAACATCATTGATGAGGGCAATGTGGTCCACACAGCGTAGCTGGACCGTGCACATGCTTCTAGACAATACCGTACGAGTTCAGTATGGATATGTTCACCAGCTTAAATATATACCCCTATGTCAGTAGAGGGGTTGCAAACCAGACCAAGGACAGAACTGACATGGTCAGACATGCCGCATCCATGTCAGACTACAAAGCGGATATGAGTGGCATCCCACAAGGCCTGGTCTTGGCCCCCCACTCCCATTCTGTATATATGTCCCATAGGTACAGGCCAACATGGAAGGACTGTGACTGAACATGTATGCAGAGGAGTACAAACAGCCCACCATATCCGACCCCCAGCTGACACAAGTAACCCACAAAAGGGCCACCTACAAACAGACAACTGTAGCCATAGCCATGTCAGCAAGCTAATTGCAGAACTGTGTATAGACAACCACCGTGGATATACAGTAAGTGCCCACAGATTACCACACAGGTGTTAACCCAGGAGGTACCTAACATGTAATGTGAGACCTGGGTACAAAAGGTGATAAATATCCTGCACTGGACAAACATGTGGCTGTAGTGTTCGCAGAAACATGTACCATATACCCACCCAAACATGAAGGTTGGCAGATGTAGATAAGGGGAACTCACTGTGGTTCTGCAGTCATCCTCCATCAGCGTCACAACTGACTACAATAGCCCCTGTGTGATATACCGCAGCAGACACCTCCATCAACTGTAAAGTCCACAACAGTACCCCCCAGGGGTAGCAAAGAGCATGAACAGATGCCATGTGTTGCCTGAGTAAACAAACTGCAGCCCCACACACCGCCATCCTTCCCAGCTACAGGAAAGCTGTGCCTGATGTATGAAGCCATGTCCAACCTGGAATGAATGAACATGTTGCACCTTGTACAATCTGAATGGCAGTGAGCTGCACATGAGAGACCTGAACCCCAGCACTGACATACATAGGACAAGCTGTACAGAGTGATCCATAACACAGAAGGCACCCCCACTCTTCAGTAAACTCCTGGTACAGGTCAGCCAGAGAGTCACATATCGACACCCCTCAAGAGGAATCCTGAGGAGTGTATGGGAGATGGTAGGCTAACCCTGGGTATCACTGTTATGTCAGAGGTAGACGGAGGCACAGTATACTAACCATGACACATGTCATGGCAAACTCCAGTTACAATGTGTGTCGAAGGACAAACACACCCTGTGACTAGCATCAAAAATGGCCTAGGGAACATCGCTAGTGTTTGCCAATGTCCACCCATGTTGTGGAATACACTAGCAATGTTGGACGAGCCTGGTGTAGGTAGTCCATATCTGTACATATTGCAACATGGTCATATGTGCACAAATGGCCCCTACACAGTCTGTTGTGCTCACTATGAAGAGGTCAAGCAGTCATAGGACTAAAGCCCAGGATACTGTCCACCACAGTGAAAGTACTGAACCAGTACACTATACGGTACTACAGTGTTAGGTCATTATGAAAGTATGTTGAGAACTGTCTGCAAAGTATCCCATGCAATCCCTGCAGGCACAGTATAATCCCTGTTGTGGCAGACATGAAGCAGTTGGCCAGTTAGTACACAACATGACACCCAACACACAACCATAAACGTGAGATATTGTTGATGTTCACACACACCCAAATATGTGGTGGACTTCAGAGTGCAACATATGGAAAGCTCACACTGGGCATGCTCGCACACTTTGATAAATGAGGCACATGTCAGACAACATGCCATGGAAAGGCTGAACTGGGCATGCTCACACACTTAGGCCATATCTCCGTTTAGCAGTTGGCCACACATATCTGGTATTTGTACATGTCAGTCCAGGAACCAACCACAACACAGCAATCAGCCCAGTGCACACAGTAAATGACTACAGAGACATAAGTGATATAGTGGATTGCCGTCATATGCAAACATCTTCCACAGATACACAAGTTGGTCATAGGAACAGGGAATGCTATGGTAATAAAGACCTGCAAACAGTAGAACAGCACAACAAATATTGTGCATCCGACAATTGAACATATGGGTGTAGAGGTCAATACTAGGCTTGTTGCCCTAAGGAATGACAGCTCAGCCAGAGTGTGCTTGGCATCTGCATCCCCAGGATAGTAGGCTACTGTGCCACTGTAAAGTAGGTCACAGAAGGCAACATGTGAGGCTAGTGAGCTGTGACTCTGTCAAGCAGGGGCACCGTGGAGGTCCCAGGGATTGAATGTGCTAAGCCACAGCCATGTTGTCGGTGTGTGCTGTGAGAGGGTTGCTGAGGATCTCTGACAGTAGGTGTCCGTCAATAACAGACTGAGGGGAGCCCTATCTGCATTCTCTGGATGATTCCACTGTCAACACTGTGTTGTAATGAGTATGTGTGAATAAAGTGCTGTGCCGGAACTGTTCACAGATGTCCTCCCTCTGTGGGCTACAGCTCTGCAATGTATTAGGTCACTCTGTCTGTTGTACAGCGCATATATGGCTGGTGTACAGCTGATAGGAGTCTTGTTGTGGAGCAGTCATGGGTATATGTGGTATAGCATGACCAATGCAAACCGTACACATGCTCATAGAATGCAATTGTCAAGGATTATGCTGAGTGGCCAGTATAGTCCTCCAGCATGGGTCCTCTGAAGTCGTCCACCCCAGTCTACACAAGTGTAGAGTCTGCTTGTGCTAAATACAGTTTGTGTGCAGTGACAACCTTGCCTGGGGGTGGAGATGGGATATGGATGTCCAGGGAAAGGTGGGTATGGTCAGATATCAACAATGGTGGTCTACCTCTGGTGTGGAACAGTGAGTACCCATGTTGCAGATGGACAGGTGCAATATGTATTCCCCCATGCGGCTGTGGTGTGTGGTTCTGCCATAGCACATGGACCCACAAATTGTAGTGGCTGTAGGGTAAAGTGGTAGAGGCCTGAGTAGTTCTCATACACAATATGCCTGTACCTGATGTTAACAACTGGAATGGTGTATGTGAACACCTGCATATCCTGGCACTGTTCCCAGGGAAGCTAAGTGTGTGTCCTGGATGTGGGTGTGGTGTTCTGGACTGGTTGTGTTGTGTGTTACAGGTCCTGTGGTCCCAAAGCATGGTATAGAACATGACCTGCCAGTGCGATGTGCATATCTGACCCTGACGTAGGTGGCTGCAAATGCATATATATGCTATCCCCCACCTGACAGGTAGTACCACATGTACATACCTCTGTAGAAATAAAGATGTCAGCACCCTATAAATACTACAGGTGCAGAGCAGACGCCCAGTAATTCGGATAGTGCGCTCTGCTAATGCGTCTCCCTCAAGTGCATAATATAGTTAGGTAGGGGTTTGAATCCTGCAAATGCTCAGTGTGTGTGTGTGTGTGTGTGTGTGTGTGTGTGTGTGTGGGTGAGTGGGGTTTGTGTGTGTAAAAGGCTGTGAGAGGGAAATGTCCCTTTTGGCAACTGGGAAAACACACTACAGGATGCACATTCCCCTTTCTAAACACTGATGATGTCAGCACCCTATAAGTATAGCAGGAGAAGGGAAACCTCCCAGTAATGCGAATAGCGCGCTCTGCTAATGCATCTGTCTCGAGTGTCATAACATAGTCAGGTAGGGGTTTGAATCCTGTACATGCTCAGTGTGTGTGGAGGGGGTTAGTGTGTGTTCAAGACTGTTTGAAAGAAGTATCCCTTTTACCAACTAGGAGAATACACTACAGGATGCACATTCCCCTTTCTAAACACTGATGATGTCAGCACCCTATAAGTACAGCAGGAGAAGGGAAACCTCCCAGTAATGCGAATAGCGCTCTGCTAATGCGTCTGTCTCAAGTGTCATAACATAGTTAGGTAGGAGTTTGAATCCTGTACATGCTCAGTGTGTGTGGAGGGGGTTAGTGTGTGTTCAAGACTGTTTGAAAGAAGTATCCCTTTTGCCAACTAGAATACACTACAGGATGCACATTCCCCTTTCTAAACACTGATGATGTCAGCACCCTATAAGTACAGCAGGGGAAGGGAAACCTCCCAGTAATGCGAATAGCGAGCTCTGCTAATCCGTCCGTCTCGAGTGTCATAACATAGTTAGGTAGTGGTTTGAATCCTGCAAATGGCAAGTGTGTGTGTTTGGATGAGGGGGGTTAGTGTGTGTGCAATTTTGTGTGAGGGAAATGTCCCTTTTGGCAACTGGGAGAACACACTACAGGATGCACATTCCCCTTTCTAAACACAGATGATGTCAGCACCCTATAAGTACAGCAGGAGAAGGGAAGCCTCCCAGTAATGCAAATAGCGCGCTCTGCTAATGCGTCCGTCTCGTGTCATAACATAGTTAGGTAGTGGTTTGAATCCTGCAAATGGCAAGAGTGTGTGTTTGGATGAGGGGGGTTAGTGTGTGTGCAATTTTGTGTGAGGGAAATGTGCCTTTTGGCAACTGGGAGAACACACTACAGGATGCACATTCCCCTTTCTAAACACAGATGATGTCAGCACCCTATAAGTACAGCAGGAGAAGGGAAGCCTCCCAGTAATGCAAATAGCGCGCTCTGCTAATGCGTCCGTCTCGAGTGTCATAACATAGTTAGGTAGTGGTTTGAATCCTGCAAATGGCAAGTGTGTGTGTTTGGATGAGGGGGGTTAGTGTGTGTGCAATTTTGTGTGAGGGAAATGTCCCTTTTGGCAACTGGGAGAACACACTACAGGATGCACATTCCCCTTTCTAAACACAGATGATGTCAGCACCCTATAAGTACAGCAGAAGAAGGGAAGCCTCCCAGTAATGCGAATAGCGCACTCTGCTAATGCGTCGTCTCTCTCGAGTGTCATAATAAAGTTAGGTAGGAGTTTGAAATCTGTAAATGGCATGTGTGTGTGTTTGGATGTGGGGACTCTGTGTGTGTGCAATTCTGTATGAAAAACATGTGCTTTTTTGAAATCAGGGGATCACACTACATGATGCGCATTACCCTTTCCAAACAGTGATGATGACAGCACCCTATACATACAGCTTGAGAAGAGACATCTGCCAGTACTCAGAATAGCGCAACCTGCTAGAGCGTCACTCTCAAGTGCCATAACATATTTAGGTAGGGGTTTGAAACCTGCAAGTGGCAAGTGTGTGTGTGTTTGGATGTGGGGAGTTTGTGTGTGTGCATTTTCGTATGAAAAACATGTTAGTTTTGGCAATCAGGAGATCACACTACCTGATGCACTTTACCCTTTCAAAATACTGATGTTGTCAGCACCCTATAAGTACAGCCAGAGAAGAGGAACTATCTAGTAATCCGAATAGTGCGCTTTGCTAATGCGTCTCTCTCACGTGTCGTGACTTAGGTAGGGGAATGAAACCTGCAAATGGCAAGTGTGCGTGTGTGTGTGTGGTGGTAGTAGGGTGTGTGTAAATGCAAGTGTGAGAGAACAGATCCTTTTGGCAAATACTACAATACACCAGATGCTGCCTATTCCCCCAGTAAACACAGGGGATGTCACCACACTATCAGCACAGCCAAACAGGGCTAGTTGGCTAGTAATGCCAATAGTGCGCTCTGCTACTGTGTCTATTACCATTGTCAGAGTACAGATAGGTATGTTTTGGTAACCCACAACTGCCACGTGTGTTTGTGTCACACAGTATGACCTTGTGTGGGTCTTTGTACATAACAATGCATGCCATTGCCAAAACCAGCAATGGCATTGCACACATGATGTATGTGTGTGACACATACACATAAATACCTGTGACCTGCAGTAGTTACCATGTCTGACACATGCCTCGAGTGGATAAATGGTATTTGCAATGTATACCAATATGACTGTGTCTTACTGTGCAGGGTCCGCGGTATGTGTCTATACAGTGTGGGTGTATATGGTAAAATACCTACAGCAGGGGATACACATCTGGTCTGGGCCATATAGTGTACATGTAGTCGATGTACAGGTGCTGAATGTTCCCACCTGTTGTGGTAGTGGTAACATGTCATTCCACTGCAATTCAGTGACCACATGCTGTGAACCCTTCAACTAGTGTGTTGTAGCTACAGTAATGCTCACGCACAATGTTTGGCTGGATGCAGTCCAGCCATATAAACACAGTTCTTGAGACTGTCATATTGCCAGTGTTGTTATGGAGAATAGGTGGTCTTCCTGTGTATGGGAGGGTTGTGTGTGCCAGGCTATGAACCAGATGGCAGTCCAACACACTGTTAGCTGCACATGATAAGGCCCTGATGCTTTGTGCTGTGCCAACAACCTGGAGGTGTGTGTATCTGTGGTACCTTGGGATACCACCCCCCTGTCCATGTGTGTTACATGTGTAGGGGACGACAGGCATGGTATGGGGCATAACCTGTCAGTGATGGGTAACACCTGTGAGCCATGAATCAGGAATCTGGTACTGCACAGACATTGCAGTTCACCATGCTGAGGACAGTGTCTGGTGCATGCATCTTCCGGTGTACACTGCTGTTGTTGTGTAGCAGCACTGTTAGTGTCCTAACCTGTGTGATACCCACGGAGGTGGCTATGTAGCTATGTAAACCATGTCCTGCAGCATAAGGCAGTATGTGTGTACCAAGGAGCTTTGCCATTATACATCGGGCCATGGGTGTCACGTGCAAGATGACCCTTGCACATCATTGTGGCTTCCCTAGCATGTAAGCACACGTTGACAGCCAGCGGATACCCTATGAATGACAGTGGAGACTGAGCATAATGTAGACATACAACACCCTTCCCACATATAGTGGTAGCATACCTGGTGAGGGTATGTTGGCAACCAAGATCAGGCTCATACTGGCCTGTGCCACATGCTGAGAGATCCATTCTATGTTCCCTATCATGTAGTCCACGGAGGTATGTCTCAGGTCAGCCATACTGGCATGGTCAATGAGTGAGTCATATGTGTCCATGCCTCTGAATGACCTGTATGCATGTGTTCTGTGGTGGACCATAGTGCCCCTGAGGCATATCACTGTGACCTTCACCAGATACAGCCTGTTGAGCGGGACCCCAGTGCAGCAACCAAGACAGGTACCTGACACGTCTGTAGCAGGTGTGTTGTGTAGCCCTACAGGCTGTGAGTGTGTGCCACAGGGGATGTGTGTGCCATGTGTGGCATGTGCTCTGTTCCAACGGAACATATGCCTGTGTGCCAGCTGCGGAGGTGTGTGATGCTCAGGCAGGATGCTATTCTGAGTCCCCACGTATGCCCCAGTGTGTTCAGCATGCTGTCATTGCGTGTCAATGTCTGACTTGTATTGTAGTCACTGTAATATATTTTATTTATTTATTTATTTATCCTACATTTGTTGACCGGGATAGTCCAACTGGATGCATGTCCATTTCAGGGAGGCCGGGAGAAAAGCTACAAGGGTAAGCAGATACAGCATTACATAATACCAGCATTACATATTACAAACAGATTATTTACAGAGATTACATAAGTAAGCAAGTTAAACATATTCCACAGGTTAATGTTAGTCCTGAGCACAAGTCAGGATTAAATTAAATTACACAGTAAACTGGCTAACAGATTTTACACATTCGAGTTAGCCAGGCTTGATACATTGACATAGTCAGTTAAGTGACAAATGTTGTTTGAGTCTAGTGTTAAATTGACCTAGGTGGAAAGTAAGGTAATATCAGCTGGAAGTGAGTTCCAGGATCTACTTACAGAGTTTGCAAAGAGAGAATCACTGGCTGTGTTATTAAATTTGCTAGTATGAATTAGTAGTTTGTTAGAGGATCAAAGCGGTCTAGGATTGTTATAGGGGGTGATAATATTTGAAGTGCAGGAGTATTGTCCGGATTATACAGGATTTTATAGGCCATAATCAGTTGGTTATACTGTATTAGGATGGGTATTTCAAGACAACCAAGCTGATTTAGATTGATGCAATGATGTGTCCTAAAAGGCAGCCCAGTGGCAAACCTGGCAATGTGGTTGTAGCACATTGAGTGTTTGTTAAGGACAGTCTTGTTCATATTCGAGAGTAGAGGGGATGCATACAGAAGTGTTGAAAGAAGGTGTGAGCAAGCTATGGCACCTTTAGCTGGAGGGGTTAGGAAGGCTTTTATTCTGTAAAGTGACCCTAGTTTTTTATTGATGGCTTTGATAATATGGTTAACATGTAGATCACATTTGAGATTATTGTCTATGATGACACCTAATAGTTTAGTAGATGGGTCAGGGGAGATTATTGTGCCATCAGTTGATGTTATGGTAAAGGTGAAAGCGGTAGACCTACGTGTTGGTGGAATAACAGCAGTTTAGTTTATCTATTTGGGATTTAGGATCAGACGATGTTCAGAAAGCCAGTTTTCTATTGTATTAAAGGTGGTCTGGGTAGCTGACCATAACTCTACTGGAGATATGGCTGAGCAGATCAGAGTAGAGTCTTCAGCATATTGGATACAGCTGACTTTTGGGATGACAGTATAAAGGTCGTTAATGAAGATGGAGAACAGCAAGGGCCCTAGTATAGAGCCTTGTGGTACTCTGAGGGTGTTAGGTAGAAGGTTAGAGAGTTTGTTCTGCCAGAGGCCAGCCTGTCGACCATGCAGGTAGGATTGAAACCATTGGAAGGCTCCAGTATCTAGACAGAATGTTTGCAGGGTGTGGATTACAGGTTGGTGATCAACCATATCGTATGCCTTGGAAAGATCCAAAGAGAGGGCTGAGGATATATAATTAGTGTTGCAAGTATGGTTTATGGTGTTAAGGCTAGGAGGGCTGAAGTAGTGCTGTAATGAGGACGGAAGCCATGCTGAGTGTCTGCCATAAGGCGATTTTGGATTAGGTGGTGCATGAATTGTCTATGAATAAAGTTTCCATAATCTTTGCAAGTGGAGAGAGTATAGCTATTGGCCTATAATTGGAGAATTCAGTAGAGCTGCCTCCTTTGTGAAGTGGGATTACATAGGATATTTTCCAGATGGTGGGAAATTTAGATTCTACCATGGTTCGTTTGATTAGTTTTGAGACGGGGTAAGCAATAGCATCATCTGATTTTGATAGGTACTTGGCAGGGAGTTGATCAGCAGAAAGTGTAGTGGGTTTCACTGTTTCAATCAAGGTACGGAGAAGTGAAGTGGTGACTGGTTGGCAGCTGAATGCAAGTAGGTTTCTAGGGGTGCTACTTTCAGGACCAGGGGAGCTAGGAGGTAGATGGCTAGCTAGGGCTTGAAATGTCTCAGTAAAGAATTGGTCAAAACTATCAGAAACATCTTCAGGGGTTTTATCAATAGTAGCAGCAGGGATTGGGGTTGAGGTTTGTCCACGATGTAGTGTATATATGACATGCCACCTGACAGGGTATGGCATTACTGGGTTCAGAGAGCCCATTCCCCAGATTGGCTGTGTGGTGGCATCCCACACATGTGTTGTACGTTCCTGGCCAAGGGTGATGGCTGACTGCATACATGTGGCAGCTGTGACATTGCCACATGACTCACATAAACCACAACTGGACCATAGAGGTGATTCACAGGTTACCTTTGCACATGCTACCCTAGTAGTGTGATTGCCATGGTGAGTACCAACACATAGTGCCAATGGGGAACAACATACTGAAAGTGTGTATGTGTGGGTGTACCGCTACTGTTTCATAGCACTGGCATATATGCTGCACACGTGGGTAAATGCCAGGTAAGACATGTGCAATGTGTCACGGGCAACGTACATGCGTACAGGACAGACAGTGACGTTCTGTCATGTGTAAAGTTGACATACGTATCGTACGCTATGCAGATGTCACTAGGAGTCTACAGAAGCACTGTAACTCTGCATTGCAGGTGTAAGCAGTGTTCCAGGGAACCTCAAGCGAACATGCATGCAAACAAAGCTACAGTAAACAGGGCTGGAAGTAGTGCATTGTACAACAAAGAAGAGGTAACAATAACAGTAAGTAACAATGCAAATATGTAGGCACTATCAACATGTACCCAGGAATACACAGCGCAGATGCCCATGGTAGAACTGATATTATGTCATAGTTATTTGTGATTTGGATTACATTGGTACTGCACACATATCTACATGCACAAACATCCACATTGCATAGTCGTTGTGGGCAACTTGACACCATTACTGTACATGTCCACCATTGCATATCACTACTTGCGTTAGCTTTCCCCCTGTGCTACCCATGTATGCAGCTATCTGTTGACAACCTTACCACCGGCATGCAATTATGTGCAGCTGTTACACTTTGGTATGTACTATGGGTGCAGATAACAATTCAGGACATTCATACAGTTACTGCAGCAGGCATGCTGGGATATACACACAGTCATAGCAGCACACTGTACTGTTACCAACATGATACTACTAATACACTTCTATGTAGTCACCCTGTGCATCAGCAACGTGTTTACCTGTTCCCGCAATGATGTTGGAGATTGCAGGAGGTGGCACAGTGTCATCATATGCACAGGGTGTGGATTAGGTATGCCTGAGTCAGCCACTGATACCACCAATTGACATGTGTGTGTATGTGTGTTGGTGAGGGCAGCAGTACAGGGTGGGGCAGTGTTGGTGCAGTGTGTGCGTGTATGTGGTCGCCCTAGGTGTTAACATTTTGCATGTGTGTATGTATGCACACAGTTCCACCTCATGGGTGCCATATACAGGGGTTTGTGGACAGCCACAGACTGCACCTGGCAGGTCATACAGATCAGTGTCTGTGGGCACGGACACGGTACCTGTGCCTGGCAGGGGTGCTATGGACCGTATCCAGTACTAAGCCAGACTGGATACTGTCATCAGAAGCGGGAGTGTGTTGACTGGACACAGGTCCCTGTTGGGACTGTCCAGAGCCACGTGCACGTGGTCTCCTGGGGCATTCCGATGACAGCACAGACCCACCATTGCTGGGGCTGCTGCTGGCACTATGGGGGCATGCGTGAGCCTGTTGTCGTCCACGCCGACTGCCAGCTGCTGCTGTTGCCGGCATATGGCCACGTCGACGCCGCAAATGCCCACCATTGCCCTGGCTCATGGACATTTGGTTGTGGAACTGCTGTAATATGTCCCCACAACATCTGTTAATGACATCGGTGAAATTACGGATAGCATCCGCAATGTCACGCATACTGTCTGTCATGGCTGTGCGACATGCTCTCAGCTCCCTCAGACCCTGTCTGGTGTATCTTTCCATACACGACTGTGCCTGCATGACAGTCCGAAACATAGCTGAGGTTGACAGACCTCTTTGGGCACGTCGGCCAGAGGCAGTACGCCCATGGATGCTCCCACGAGAACCCATGGGCAACTGTCTGTGTGGTACCATCGGAGGACCCTGCCCATGGCTGCTGTGTGGGGACGCATGTGCCACAGGTACCACATTACCCTGGTCTATGCCCACTGTATCCTGTCCATCACCTAGGGACAATGGTGACAAAGGATGTACAGGCAGGATGACTGTGCGCAATGATGGGGTTGACAGCTGTGTACTGTCAATTGGCTGACCAATGGCAGACCCTGACACACCTTCCTGTACCATTACACAAATATCATCATTACCAGTACCCATGGCACAAGATTCAGGTTCCCTGCTGCAGGTCACCAAAGCAGCACCAGAACCTGTGGGAGGAAGGCAGGAAACACAGTTTACAGTCTCCAGACATTACCAGTGATGCAGTTCTGCACACATGCACACATGGACACATGCACACAGGCACACGTGGACACATGCACACGTGGACACATGCACACGTGGACACAGACACACGTGGACACAGACACACGTGGACACATGGACACAGGCACACATGTACATGTGGACACAGGCACACATGCACATGTGGACACAGGCACACATGCACACGTGGGCACAGGCACACATGGGCACAGGCACACCTGCACACATGCACACGTGGGCACAGGCACACCTGCACACATGCACACGTGGGCACAGGCACACCTGCACACATGCACACCCCGCAGTATACACACAGAGCACTACCGAGTTACACTATTGTTACTAGCATTATCAGGACTATTATAGGTTATGTTAAACACACTCACCAGCATGGATGGCCTGCCTTGCTGTAACCCCAGAGGGACCTGCAGAAATGATGAGATTAATGTCAGTGGGCACAACTGTGCCATTGATATTGCATATGATACAGTGTACAGAACAGTCAAGTGTACATATGGCATATTACCTGCACGCTCCATGTCGTGCTGCTGTGTGGAACCAGCCTCCATCATAATGCAGGTGTACTGCTGTTGCTGTTCCGGGGCTGGAGCCACAACACTTAGGAGTAGCCCCTCCAGTCTGGTGAGGGGGGGATGTGTGGCCACCCCACCTCCTGTGGCAACCTGTTGCCTGTGGATATCTGATGCACGCTGATGGACACTTCGAATTAAATCACTGCAGTGATGTCGTACCTGCTCATATGTCCTGTTATGCGTGCTAATATAATTTACCCTACGGACAAGGTCTTGCCACAGTGCAGCCCTCTCCTGCTGATTCTGACTGGTGCGGGAAAACAGGATGTCATACTCCTGCACCAGGCTCTGGTGGATCTCCTCATCTTCCGTTACAGAGTAGGCAGGATTACGCTGACGCGCCATCTCCCTGGAAGAGAGCACAAACAGGATATCAGCAGACTATGTCAGCAATATATGGCACACATACTATACATGATACTCATGTGTAGTGATATACTACTACTCCCATATGTTGCATGTGTGTGTGTCGTGGTGGATACACAGGTACATGGCCAGATATCAGTGCTCAGCCAACACCTGTGCAACAATACCTGCCACATTCCACACAACATAGTAGCATGCCCCATCGGTCAGCACACACTGACAGGTCCAATGCACAACCTCACTCTGGGGTTCATCCCAAGGTACTGTATGTGGGACGCCATCCACTACTGTGATGTGGACAGAAGTTACTCGGCCTGGATATACATATCCCACCACCACCACCACCAGCACAGTAGACTACTTTGATATGTATGTGATTAGACAGTTATTCACTTGCTGGGACTGAGATGGTATCCATGCAGCACACTGGGCCAGTGGAAGCCACAACCCACACTGCTGACCCCTTTGCAAATGCTTACCACGGACATGCCACAGATTGCATGGAACTTGCACACACATTTCTAACCCAGACCCTATGCACAAAGGTTAGGCATCCTGTCCGGTGAACCCCAGACAGAGGCAGATTGTATAACAATAGCAGGAGGCTACTGCAGGACAGAGCACATTCACATTAAGGGAAGGCATCTGTGGTCAGCACTGGTATTACTCTACGGTCCGTCATAACAACGGCCACGGCCTACTCTGGGAGGGAAATGGCCACAAACACTATGGATGACCACAAGGCCTTCTTCAGTTATGTTACACATATGGACCACATGCCTCAGATATGCTCTGCGTTAATACACACCTACTTAACATTCACCAAACACACGGATATTGGCAACAGTCTTGCAGACAGGTTCGGTGCACGTATCCCCCCCTCCTTCTTCCCCACCAGTTGAAATATTTATCACAGCTGTATGTAACCTCCCTATCATCTCACATGTCCAGGTGAGGGCCGCCCTCAGCAGAGCAGAACACACAGCATCACTGTGACCTCATGATATCCCTGGATGTGTGCTACCTGCACTCTGAGAGGACATACAACCGCATATAACACTGATAATTTATCTTGGCCGTACTACAGGATATGTACCTGGACAGTGGCATATAGCGACAGTGGTCCCACACCACTAAGGAGGCACCTCGTCTGACCCTGGGAACTACCACATCATATGCATAACCGGCCTGGTCTGCTAAGCTATGGAATTATGCAGTATGGGATGCATATGCAGTGATATCAGGTACCTGCAGACACTTGTTCCCAGCCAGTGTGCCTTTGTGATGGGCTGATCCTGCCTTTTGAACCTGGCTGACCTTTCAAAGCAGTCACTACAGCCATTGCTGGGGCAACGCACAGACAACTGCTGCCAGGATCATGGCCTAAGACTGACTGACATGTAATGTATGGTCATCCCCTTTTGGTGGAACTACGTACACACAACATATCACATGGACATACCTATAGATACAGACCTATGACACATTTGGAGGGTTCACAGTATGCACACTATTAACCTGCTACTTTGCATTACCTGTGTTTGCCGCAGCTGGTTGCGTTACCACTGCTTCTGCTTGCTGCTGCTACTGTCACTGCTGACAGCTTAGGGTGACAGAGTCACAGTGTATATATATATATTTTTTTTGTTCTCTCTCTCTCTCTCTCTCTCACACTTTTCTCTCTCCCTCTGTCTGCTTCCAGACAGTGCAATGAATGTATTGCATGTGTGGAGTGTTAGTACTGGATGCTTTTGTAGGTATCTGCATAGGTCCATGTGATGGCCTCTGCACCAATTGTAAGCCAGCATTTGCTAATTGCATACAGTCAGTTGTGTACTGATTGCAGTTCTCACTGTGATTTCAGGTCAGTGCTATAAAAGGGTATGTGGGATAGGCGTTGCCTTTTCAGATTGTAAGGGCGGGGACCATACTGGTATGCTGTGGACAGTGTTCTGTGAGTGTAAAGGTTAGTATCTCTCTCATGATTCAGGCTGTGTTGTAGATTCACATTTCTCCATTCCTCTCTCATGTTCCCTGTAGTAAGTGTGTATGCACAATGACTCCTACAACTATATATAGATATATATATATATATATATATATATATATATATATATATATATATATATATATATATATGTACATATACATACATTTATATATGTACTTTAACTGACATTATTACCTACAAGCTACCAACTAGCATGGCTGTTTATGTTCACACACTACTATTATGGGAATCCAGTAGTTTTGACAGTAATTCTACATGACATGCTTTGGGTACTACACATCCTATATTCCCTTTACATTCATCCCTACTATTACATGTTATATTTATTTTAGCACAATGTTCTTGTATAAGAGTCATGGCTTAGTGATAGGTCATACAGACTAGTGTTTCCAAGGTCCTGGGTTGGGACTGACAGTGGGATTTTATTTTGCTTTTGAACTGAGTACAGGACCTGTCAATCAAAGTGACTAAGGCACTTTTAAGCAGTTGTAACCGGGTTAGCGCTGGTTTGCGCGGAGCTCACGCATGCGCACTGGCGGTTAGCTCCGCGCACACCCGCTTACAACCACTTAACAGTGCTTACTCTGGCGCACACCCGCGCTATTTTCTTTGAAAGAAATGAAAATGGGGAGACAGGAAAGTGGTGAAAAAGGGGTCACAAAGAGGGTAGGACAGTAGGCAAACAAGCTTGGGATTTGCAAGAGGGATGTAAGTAAGGCCCATAGCTGCCCATTTCTTCATCAGCAACAGCTGTGCATATGTATGTAATTTGGTGTGACATTTGAAACCTTCCATCCCTGAGAGAGGTGTCAGGACAACAATAATACTTGTACAGCCAATTGTAATTGATAGATTCCATGTCCAGCAGACATGTGTGCGGAATGGGCAGCTATGTATGGGGCGTAATTTTTTTGTGGGTACAGAGTGCCCTTTTTTTTTTTTTTTTCAGGTGAGAGTGGTATGTCAGGTGAAGGAAGTCGGTACAGCTGGGGAGGTAGGTTGGGTAGGTAAACAGACAAGACAAACAAGATGCATACAGGGGCGGTGTATGACATGTGTGTGGGGGGGGTTACACAATTGACTGGTATGGAGGTTTGGATATCCAGAGCCCATGAGCCCACAGATGGCAACAGTGGAACTGATATCCCCACCCATAGGCAGTTGCCACTGTTCCTTCACTGCCCAGGACAGGGCTGTGCTGGGGGCTGTGTAGGCCAGGCAACAGGCATGCCCGTTAGTTGTGCCACCCGTGCCTCAAGCTGGCGTAGGGGCTCGAGAACAGAGTCCCGAATCTCCCTACGCACCACAGTCCGGACTCTACGGAGGGTGAGTGGTGGTTCTCCTCTGGCCACACTTGCAGAGGGGGGGGTGAGCCCCATCCCCTGCAGCGCTTCCACCCGCAGGTGGCACAGGGCCACCGGAGGAGGGTCCAGACTCGGCACTAGCGCCAGGTGCACTCGCCAGCTGAGGTGGGAGAGGTGGGTCCGCTGGAACCCGCCTTCCCTGTCATCCTATGTTTTGCATTATGTCATGACAGTTTGGGTTAGTGACATATAATACCATTCACAATTAGTTGTAACAGCATGCGTTAGTATTCCCATTAACCAAACACCCAGATATTCACACCATTGAACAGCGTGCATAACACATGCATAATTTGAACAGCAATACACAGTCCAACAACATGCAGGGTTAACTGATGGCAACAGGCCATCAGGTTTGGATGTATGAACAGGGCAGATGCATCAACAGACATGCAAATATATATGACCCAACAGGACAAACGTCCAGAGGTGTTAATTGTGATTGCACATACCATTTTCATGTGGAATGGGTTGTATGTGGTTATAGGGTGGGGTGAAGAAAATAATATTAACACCTTCAAATGCCAATACATATGCTGTACATTTCTAATAGCTACAGATATATACACACTACTGTTCTAACTACAGTTTCCTATATGATAACTATTTCAACTTGGTGATAGGACTGTTACTGCAACATCAATATACATTTTATTGTTCTTCACACACATTCATACCTAGCTTTGTTCAGCTACATCATTCTGCTACATTTGCTTTATATAGCTGTAGACAAGTGTGGATGTTTGGTATATCAGACAATCATCCTATCTGCATATTGCAGACTGAGAGCAACATATCCAGATTTTGGGATACACATTCCAGATGCAGCAACACTTTGAACAGATTTTGCGGTTTGGTTTTGATTCTCACATGCATTTCATTCTGTCTTGACTGCAGTATACTTTATTCAGGGGTTATTACTACTGTATTGCTGGATTCATGTCACTTTCTCACACTCTCTCACTTGCTTTCATTTTACTATTCAGGATGGTACTTACTTCTAGGCTTTATTGACATGTTTTACCTGTAGTTATTACAATCCTTTCCAGCAGTCTCACTTCTGCAATGTTTCAGTATTTCAACAGGGATATATTTCACACATGTGATTTCATCATCTTCTGCAGCTATACTTTTCAGCCTGCTGCATTGTGTACTATTTTCTTACAGGTAGGGCATTTTTATTTCAGAATTTATGTCAGACATTTTCATTTTTTGGTTTAACTTACAGGCTGAAACACACTTTTGTAATCAAGCAATACTTGCAGACACTTTCACACTGTTACTTGCACATTTTATTCCTTAGTCACTGCACTCTTTTGCTGACTGTCATACTTTTATATTTCTTTACAGTTACTGGTAGTGGATTACTGACCTGCCTGGTGGCGCAACCGCACCAGCCTATCGCCATAGGCTCTGCGGTTCGCAGAACGGACACCTGCAGCTGTAATATAAATGAAGTAATATTGGAATACACATCTCTATAATATCAGCTAGTTTAATTTCTTACATACATAATTAAATGTAACTTACTCAGTAGTGGGGCGTTGGGCATTTGCCGGGCCTCCTGGATCCAAAGGTTCAGTTGGTCCTGCTTGCGTCTCTTCAGGTCCGCATGGTGGTGACGGACCTGCTCACCAGTCCTTGGAATCCCTGTGGCACTGGTGAGATCATGAGCCAACCGGTCCCACGCCTCAGCCCTGTATGCTCCCCAGAGGACCTGGCCCTGCATGAGTTGGGCCTCATGATTGTGGACTAGGAGCCAGACCATGTACCTGGACTCCTCAACGCCCCACCTCTGTGCTCGATAGCAACTACCCTCTCCTACTCCTACTCCCGTCATTCTGCCTGCAGTTCAGTTCTACAATCGTTTATGCTG
The DNA here is from genome assembly GCF_019279795.1 of Protopterus annectens. Taxonomy (NCBI): domain Eukaryota; kingdom Metazoa; phylum Chordata; order Ceratodontiformes; family Protopteridae; genus Protopterus; species Protopterus annectens. The sequence goes on along the minus strand of NC_056743.1, from coordinate 1,926,954,036 downwards.
TGTATTCCTGCCTATGGGGCTTATATAGTCCGTTTTTCCCGCACATATCTGTGATTGGCCATTATGGAATTGTACCAACTTCAGTAAACCTGCATTGTCATGCTCCAGTTTGTATTCATTCCTATATATTAGCTATTATTGCATTTCTAGGTACTGCTGTCATGGCTTAGTGGTTTGGTACCTTGACTATGGTGTATAGTATCCTGGGTTCGAACCTGGCCACTGCTTTTTATTTTTCATGACTGTCTAGACATGCTGAGGGGTGTGTCTGTGTAAAGGCAGTTTTGATATGGCTTGCTCAACGTTGCCCATCGGTTAGCTTGTTTGCGCGGTGCACAGCTCCGCGCAAATGGGGTACGCTGGTTTAAGCCTCATTTGGCTATCGGCACGCATATTACGCTCAGCTGAGCTAGGGGCACATAAATTCAGCGTGTTAAACCACTGCTCAGCTACAGGCACTCATTTTGCACCAGTTAAACCACTGCTCACGTACGGGCAGATGCACTCACCCTGTTAAACTGTAGCTCAGCTATGGGCACATCTGGCATTTTGTATTCTTTTGTGACCTCACATTTCTTCAATATAAATGGGCCATTTCATTACATTTTACATAAAATGTGGTTTTATGTGTACATATTTGTCAGGGACTTGTTTCGTGCTTATTTTGCTAAAAATAAAAATTGGTGTTGTGGGGGCTCGAACCATGAATGCCTGCTCTTCAGCCAACATCTCTACCACTACGCTATTGCTTCCTGGCTTACTTTGCATATTTAGTTCTTATATGCTTTCCCACTGACTGCTAAATGTAGCTGCGCTACGGGCACGCCCGCGCAAACGAGCGCACTCACGGTTAAACTTTTTTACAATTTAAAAAAGATATATAACATGTTTATTTATATGTTTTCTGTTCATAGTCTGTGGGGGCATGTGTTGTGTTGTGTTTATTCACATTTCCGTGGACTCTGTCGTGGGTGTTTACTTTGAGCACTTTTCCTCTTCTGGGGGTGTGTCCGCTTACAGGGCTCGGCCTACGGACATGCCCCCTACTGTCTTACATGGACCGTGTTAGCCTTAGGTGTGATTCAGCATGCTCTCATGAATATGCAAAGCATGCTGACATCACTCCATTTAACTGCAGCCTCCGTGTATGAGTTATAACTCTTACACAGAGGCTTCGTGAATCCTGCCCATAGTGTTTCATTCACCAAGTCTTTCAACTTATGTATCAGAATAAAAATAAGCATCTGGCTCTGTGTCCTACACAGACAATGCTCTGATTATGACTCAGACAGACCAGGCCTGTGCTGGCTGTGTGTAACAGCTGGATAATGTCCTGCTTATGCCCCAAACAGAGCAGGGCTGACCAGTGACCTAAGTAGTGGAGTAGCCAATAAGGGAATGGGAGGAATAAAAAGGCTAAAATTTACTCACCTCACCCTGGGAAGGGATAAAGATTGCCTGTGCAGGAGCACAGGTGGAGACTGGGGGTTGGCAGAATACCCTTGCCTCAAGGGAGAAGTTGAGCTTTCAGTGGCATCAGCATGTAGGTAAGGAGCATACCGCTCAACTTTAGCTCAAGAAATCTGGACAAAGCCTAAGATAATGGGGGGGGGGCAAAGGCCCAAAAATATGGACAGATTTTAAATACTGCCCTTATCCTAGAAAGTTGCTACAATAACAGGATTTGTGTTAGCATACATATTTCTAAATGTTATGAAGTCAAACTCAAAATGCATGTCATTATTTACTGAATTCAGTCCTCAGTGGTTTGCCAGAAAACTACAAGTTGTATGAGGAACAAACCAAAAATATGAGGCAAAAATCTAGACATTCTGAAGAAATCTGTACAGTTGAGGGACTACCCCCTTCTTAGACCATGAACCCTCAGAAGGCACATTCTGGGATGCAGGAGGATGATATATTGAAACCATTCACCCCAGATCTCCCACTGCCCTCCTGGTGGGGTTTTAAGCTTGGCTCTGCTGAACTTCTGGGCTTCTGTCACAGGGATGACACTCCTAGTTAAGGGTTATGCTGAGACACTGCCACTAAATATACAAGGAGCCAAGGAAGATAGAAAGATGAAGAAAGCTGGAACCTAAAGTCAGTGGTAGCTGAAATGAAAAAAAAATATTTACCAGGAAGGTTTGACTGAGTCATACAAGACCCCTTTTCAGCAATGGCCTAGACAGAAAAGCTCCAAAAATATATTTAGTAACCAGCACAATCAAGTTTACAGAAAAGAAGAGGTTAAGGGTTTATATCAATTGTGACACCCGTGCACTGGCCCAGTAATCAAGGAGCCTCAATCCTCACCACAAGCACCAGTGAGGGGCATCCACATTGGAAGGATAACAAGTACACACAGTAAAGTACAATTTCCCTTAAGAGCACACACAGATCACAGCAAGTCTGGGGCTGGTTTCTGCCTTTCTCTCCACATTCCCAATAAGACTCCCCACTGGCACAGCTATAGAGGGTTCAGATCTCAGCCGAGTAGTCAAGCCAAAACCTCCAGCACCCTCTCTGTCCAAACAGTGCTTCGTGTCCCTGCCCAGGTAGCTGACATTGATGCTGACACACACACCTTTGAGATTTGCCTTGTATACAAACACACGGACACTCCTGGGGAAGGCTGGCACAGGTTCACTAGCTATGCACCCTTCTGCCCAGACTATAAGGTAGTAATCACTGCCACCAACTACTCATCATCTACTCTAAAGGCCCTTACTAAAGGGTGTCCAATTGTACTGTGCAGTGTTATTATCCAATTAGTAATTGTGATGAACAGCAAGGCTATTGGAGTGGCTTATACAGTATCACCAAATACATGCAAGTACTCTAAGAGCTTAAATTATATCTATACACAAAACGGCCACAATTCAAATATTTAAAAATATTTAATAATAAATAAAAAAAACACAAGACAATACAGAGTCCAGAAATCATAGAGAATGCTTTAAAATAACATTGTAGGATAGTCTCACATAAATTTAGAAAACAGCTAGACTAATCTTACTATTTCTAGCTATCTCTAAGAGAAACCACTGTTATAAATATCTTACTTACAGTGCAAAGCAAGTCCTGGTAAGTTGTTGTCAGATTCAGTACAAAATGCTATTCTTACTTTCTGAGATAGCCCTTAAATTGATAATACACATTACTGCTGAGTCATTTCAGATTACATCATTCTTGATACTTCTGCTTAAGTTTTGCAGGCTCACAGAACTTAAAACTTAACATTTCTTTGTAATCTGCACCTGCCAAGAAGCCACAGCAACAAGAGACACTTTACATGTAAAGCCTAGTAATGTTCTCTGTCTTAGGACAATATAAAGAATTTCCTAGCCCAGACATCCCGTCTCCTAGCTTGAGATCACACAGTCAAATTCTTTACTTATCAGCTTTCTTCTAGCACTGTAGTTAAATTTTTGAAGCTTAGCACATAACTCAGTTTTCTTACATTTGTGAAACCAGCCTGTGGATCATAATATTTACAATGACATGTAATTATTTACAAAATTCTATCTGGCTGGGCTGGTAGCCCCTCAGATTTTCACATCAATAATAATGGAAACAGCAAAACTCTAGGTCACTGATTACAGGGGAAACTCTATGATTTGAGAGGAGAATATGTGGGGGCAACTAATTAACCAGGAGAGGAACAGCAGGGACATACTTTAGAGTGTTAGGAAGGTGTGTGTAGAGATTTTTCTTGTAACTGCTTTGTTTTTGAGTTTGTCTGAGGGCAGCTGGCATAAATAAAGTCGGAGTCTACATAAAAAAGGTAAAAGCAAGTTATAGGACCTACATGGTAGCTTTTGCCACAACTTAGGGACTATACATTTCTGAATTCTTCATTGCAGAAAACATTTTATGTAAGCAGTGTAGAATTATGGCTCAGTTTAATCAGTTTAGTGGAATACAGGCGGTGACACATGACCAGAACATCTGCAGTTTATATGCAAGACATTACAGGTATTTAAAAAAAAATACCTTCTGTTTACTTTACTAACCTGCTAGGTAGGCTGATCTAGAATGGACACACAATTTAGATGATGCAACACAAAATAATGTGTGACTAAAGGGTAGCTACGGTTATATAATATAATACTGTTTTCTGTATTGGAGGATTTTACTGCTCTCAACTTAATTAAGGTAGTAATACCAGGACTGTCTACGGAACTTTTAAAGGAATAGGAAGAACAGCAGAGTTTGAAGAAACAATCCTTGCTGAAAATTACTGTGAACTTCATCCCTTTTTAACAGATAATCTCCTATTCACATTTTGAATAAAGTAGTTGCTTGGGTACATATGGAAACATTTAAAAAATTAACAGACAGGCCAACATTCTGAAAAAAAGGAGTGGATAGTCAGAGGTGCCAGAAGCCTTTGTGAGGCTCACAAATCTTGCTCAATTGTGAGGTTTTGAGAATGTGATGTGCAGGTGGTGGTTATAGGCGCCACACCGTGGATGATATACATACTCTTCCATCACCAGGTGCTCACATTGTAACACAGGTTCTTTTAGATGCTCACTAAAGTCAAAGTAAATTTTACTGTCATTTAGAATGACACACTTGTAGCCTAAATGAAATTTTGTGCATCAGCTCAGTTCTTGAGATTACAAAGGAAAGTGAAATAACGCATACAAGTAGAGAAATAGACATAGCTAACAAATACAATACTACTCCCAATACACACAGAAAAAGCAGAGACATTTACCAACAGTAAAAACTAATGTCTTTCGGCTTTTCCCGGTTAGGGGTTGCCACAGCAGAACTCCGGTCCGCTAATGATTGGCAGTGGATTTTTTATGGTGCCGAGTTGCCAGCCCGATGCCCAACCTTCAAAGAAGGCACACCCATTCACGCACGCACCTACCTGCATGTCTTTAAACATCACTTGACCACGGGGAGGACATGCAGACTCCACACAGAAGGCGCTCCAGCCGAGAATAGAATGGGAAAGCCTCTTGCTGTGAGGCAACAACGCTAACCGCTGCTCCACCGCGGCTCTAACAGTCATATATAAAAAGAATACCCCCCCAAGTTAAATTAATTACCCTGTTTAAAGTAATTCAAAACACACTACAGACTGAGCAATTCTCTAACATTTTGGCTGGATATGGTAGCAGAGCTGTAAATCCTGTTTTTCAGGGATGCTCCTTCTACCATTTTACTTTGTCTATAAGGCTGCTTACTTTGTTGTAGCAATCTGTTGATCATCCTGAGATTACTAGCTTTGGAAGGGACTTCAGGTACTCCTTTCTAGCAGTTTGGTGGCCTTAGCAAGGAAGTGGATTTAAGCATTTGCCAACATCAAGGCATGGTGATCAGAGAAGACCTGAAGGAACTTCTCTGAGATTATTAGTTCCTGAGTTACTGTTATCAGAAGCTACAGGAAAGTTACAGTTAAGTGACTCGCAATAAAAAAAGCAAGGAGACCTCCTCCTCCTTGCATTCCTACTGATATACTCGAAGACAAAAAAAAAAAAAAAAGACAAAACCTTTAACCACTTTGCCAGTAGAATACTAGTCAGACACTCCAACTGCAACCTGTATTCCTGAAATCCCAAGCCCCTCCCACAGACTCCATGAAATAAACTTATCATCAATAGGGGTAGTAGAATGGGGCAACGAAGTGTCCTGAGTCTATAACCCATAGGTTAATAATTCAAACCCTTCCTGTACTATATAGCTACCACCACATCCTATCTCCTAAACTCTGGAATTCTGTCTGTATATGCCTTTTAAGAGAAGCAATAACTACATCTTCAGGAAGAATTTTAAAGAACATCTTCAATAAGTTGCACTTATAAATGCTCTCATAACTACAACACATTCTACTCTCAACAGCCATCTCAGAGCCGACCTCTACTCTTTACATCAATCTTAGAGGTATATACTTATTTCTACCCATTCTTAAACCTATAAGACAAGAACACAGATCTGTTGAATAAAATATAGACCTGTATTTCATCCCTACCTCCCAATTGTACACCTATGCTTATATTTTTAAGAACAAATATATATGAACAGACAAAACCTTAACTTTGATGATCATATTAATGCTACAATAAAATCAGTCAACAGAAAACTAGGCTCCCTTTATAGAATCAAAACCCTTCTCAAACCATTAGCCAGAACTACAATTTCCCAGACCCACCTTATCTCTACCCTGGTTTATGCCTCTGCCATTTATACCAATCTATCTAAAATTAACCTGAGCAAACTTGCAACCAGCTATAATAACATTGCCAGATTCGTCACAGGCTCTCCTTTTAGAACCCATCACTGTCTCAACCTTAGACAGCCGAGATGGTTAGAACTACAAAACCAGCTTCTATATCAACAACTTACTATCACCTAAAAGATTCTCTACCACGCTATGAATACTCCAATCCTCACCAACCTAATTACTCCATACAAAAACCTGGCAACACTACGCTCATCTAATAAGGTTCTAGTTTCCACTACCAAATATAACAAGGCTGGAGACTCATTATTCTCAAACACAGTGGTAAAAACCTGGAACCAGATTCCTAATGAACTCTCTTCTCTTTCTTCCACACTGCTCTTCAAAAAATATCTTAAGGAACACCTCAAAACACACTGGCTATGTCCCTGCCCTAACCCTAACATCTAACTTTTTTTCTCTTTTTCCCCCCATCTCCCACTCCCTTTATTTCTCCTCGATTTGTGTCCTACATTGTCTACTAGTGATGACTTGAATAATAACCACTACCTATGTACTAAAGTAGAGTTCTTCTCAGCTCTGTCATAGTGTTATTTACTCTAAAAGATTTCATTCTCTACCTTGCTGTAAGTAAGCATAAGTTTGTATACCTGTAACCTGCCATCTGATGCAAAACTAACAAATCTTGCTTATTTGTCTTTTGTATGATATGTCATCTCAAGTTTTGTGTTTTTTTTTATTCTTTTCTCTAGCCAACTCTGTACACATTTTTATACATGTTCTCCATTTATTTAATGTACTTCCTGCTATTGCATATATTGTAAGTCATGATACTATTGTACCTTTTGGAGCTTTTCTCCCCGGGCCTCTACTTAAAATGGACATATATCCAGTTAGACTAGCCTGGTCAACAAATATAAAATAAATAAAATGAACAGAACTATCCTGGTCTCATTACCAGTTCTTGTTATTTGAATACCTACTTGCTAGCTACTTTTACGATACAAAATAAAATTCATTCAGTAAATTTCGGCTGAGTAAAAATATCTCCTTTACTGTAATAGAACACATGTAAGTGGGAGGCTAAGCAATCAAGGTGTTGTCTCCTCAAAGTACAGATATTTTTATACTATAAACGCTTCTGAAAATGCATTTTGTTGTCTTGCCAGGCTATAGCCACTGACTAATTAGAACGAAAACCTCTGTGTTGTTTTGCTTACTAAGAAGCTGCAACCCCCTATCTAAGCTTTCCCTTATTAACCACAAGTTCCAGTCCTCCACATGGGCACTAAGAAATGCCAAGACAGTGAAAGAAGAAGGGGGGGACACAAGACAGGCATATGCTATCAGCATCCATTTTGAAATAACACAGATTCTGCTGTTAAAAAAAGTATTTTACAAAACACCTGAACCTTTCTCTCTTCTCACACTTCTCTTTTATCAGTCCCCCATTTGATGCTGAGAAGCCTCAGGTCAAACAATTTTTAATGACTAGACAATAGTGGCAAGTTTTCAAATGGGGCAACACTTTCACATGTAGTCAATCATTCTTCAGATGCAATTTCCTTCTGTCCTTTGCATGCACAGTGCTTGTACAAACACTTGGCAAAATAGTTTTATGAGCAATAAACACGTCTATTCTAGCTGGACTAAAGAAACAGTTTGAATACCTTTCAATCTTTTCTTTCTTAAATATATTACCATATAAAACATTCTAGTACATAAAAAAAAAACGTTCCAGTACACTTTCCTTCCTATGTTCCTTCTCATCATAGTTTTCTTTGACAGTGGTCAGTGGCAGTTTTTCATTTTTATTTTTGATATGTGTATTCTAAATTTAATGTTGTTTTCTAAATGGAAGCAATTTTATGAATATTACTCTACAAACAAATAAACACCTTTATTGAATTATTACTTGTGACATACACAAATTAACATTTATATAAGAGAGTATAACATTTATATAAGAGAGTAATCAAACTGTATTAACAAGTTCACATTTACAAATATTGTGCTTCACATATATTGTCACATACCATATAACCTAAGCAACATTACTTTAAAAAAAGGGCAGGAATTGAGTAATTTAACAAAAAAAAATCTTTATTAAACCATCACTTACGACACTGGCAATCATACTTTTATGTAAATTAAAACAAACCACACAGACACAATCCTAGTTGCAAGCATTTTACATCACAAACCATACTGACACTCCCAGTTTACAAACATTATACATCACTTATCTACCCAGCCATTTTCAGTCAGATATTACCTAGCTCATTTAAGTCCTGCCATCTTTTAAACCTCACTCCTCCCCTGTATGTATTGTTCCCATACTTCCCATATTTTCCTACGTAAGTTTGCTCCTACTCTTTTCCAAAAAAAATCAATTCCAGTTGTTTTATCTCTGTTACTATATTCACTACTTCTAGTATAGTTGGTTTAGATTTTGATTTCCATTTTCTAGTAACTGCTTTTTTGGCAGCCGTGGTAATTAAACACAGCAAGACCTCACCCCCTTACCGTGTCTAGGCAATTCCAATTCTGTATCATAGCTCATAAAAAACATCTCCCTCATCACACCAATCTGCCCACCCCCATCTGTGTCAGTGCACCCCACAGGGACTTCTTAAAGTCCGCCAACTCACCACACTCCCAGAAAATATCTTCCCAGTTACCACTTTCTTCCCCATCACACCTCCAACATTTGCTGTCTACCCGAGGAAAAATTCTCTAATCTACTTAAGGTATAAAAATATCTGGGTGCACTTTGGATACTTCAAATTTCAAAACATTGAACCTCTAAATAACGAAGACCAGAGGATCGAAGTTTTATTATCTTGAACCTTTTCAATGGGAATCACCGTACAGTGAGGAATGAGATCTTTACCATTGTCTTCACTGTAGTGTGATCTTGAGTTGGTATATTTAAGTAGCAAGGGATGGGGGTGCAGGGGGCTTGTCCCCCCTACAAAGACATGAAATTAGTAGATTTTACCTTTTGAAGGTCTATTTTTTCTTGGTTCAATATTTCAAAACTTCAATCCTCTGGTCTTTGTTATTCAGAGGTTCGATATTGTGAAATTTCGAGTATCCAAAGTGAATCCAAATATCTATGTAAACATTTCCAAGCAAAAATCCTAAATCTTCTAGATTTTGTTGCATATTTGGGAGACATACATATATCCTCCCATCGTTTCTTTGTGAATTGCTTCTCCAGTCTCTCTTCCCAATCCCTTCTAACCTCCTGTGATTGATTCTTATAGTTATCATGCAATAGTTTACATGTACTAATAATTCCTTTTTTAATGGCAGCTTCTTTTCTAGATTCTACTAAAAACTCTACTAGTGCTGGTCTTTTGTTTATGACCCCCCCATTTCTTTCTTTTTGCCTATACTCTGATACTAATCCTTTATAGGGAAAGCAATCTCTAACCTGCAGTCCAAATAAATTTTTTGCATCTTCCCATTCTATCATCTTTCCCTCTCTTGTTATTTGCTCCCAATATCAGGTCGGACAGTTTGGAGACAAAGCCAGAGAGGTGAGATTGCATTGGTTTGGACATGTGCTGAGGATGGCTGCTGGGTATATTGGGAGAAGGATGCCAAGGATGGAGATGCTAGGTAAGAGGAAAAAGAGGAAGGCCCAAGATAAGGTTTATAGATGTGGTGAGAAAGGACATGCAGGTGGTTGGTGTGACATAGCAAGATGCAGAGAACAGGAAGAAATGGCAACAGATGATCTGCTGTGGTGACCCCTAGCAGAAACAGCTAAAAAAAAAAAAAAAAAAAGATTATCTTGGTTCCTTTGCCAGTTTTCACCAATAAATTCCAGCCCTCTCTTGTCTATTGTCTCTCTCTCTGTCTAATTACAGTCATCCCTATCAGCAAAATCTCCTTTCTTCATTCCCATGTTGGCTTTGTTCTTAGGATACTTTCTGCTACTTTACAGATATATTTTTTATGACTATTCTCCTTGAAGGCCTGCATCCAAAATCCCAGTCTCTTCTTGTTTCTTGAGCTTCCCTCCTGATTCATCATCATCACCCCTTTTCCATTTTGAATAATAGTTTTCTGCTTGTGCTAAGGAGCCTTAACTGTGTAGCTCAGAAATACCCCTTCAAATCAGGTAATCCCAATCTGCCCTGTTCTACTGGAAGAATCAGCTTATCCTGACTCCTGCCATCATCCATTCCCAAATAAAGTCCGTCAGCTGTTTATTAATTGCTATCCACATCATCTCCTCTGGTTGATAGAATATGCCTGACCTGTGTGTAAGACTAATGGAACTAAAAACCATTTTAACTGCTTGTATCTTACTAAACATATCCATATAACAAAGCTTACATTTTCTCAGTTTTTGTATTATCTTTTGTTTAGTCTATTCCTACATATTCTTCACTCCAGAATCATTTTAATCCATACTCCTAAATACTTCATTTTATCATGTCCCCATAAAGATGGATATTGCTGAACCAGTTCATATGTGGGCACATAATTAATTGCTATTGCCTTTGTTTTAGCTTCATTAATTTTGTATTCTAAAATGGTCTGGAATTGTCTCAAACACTGTCATGTCTCTTTCTGGTTCTGTCAGGTATAAAATAATTTTCTTGACTACCATACCAATTATATACCTGAATTTCTGAGCCACTTATTTTCTTTGCCAATGTTTCTAAATATAATGCAAATAAACAGAAAGAGGACACCTCTGCTTTATTCCTCTGCTCAAGCAAAAATTATCAGAGAAGACCCCACCCACTTTTTCACTTCCGATCCCTCATATAGCCTCCTAATCAACCTTATAATTTTTTTTCAGGAAATGCAAATGCTTCCACTACCCTGCTCATAAAGTCCCAGCTTACTCTGCCAAATTTTCTTTCTACATCAAGACCCAAGAACAACAATGGTATTTTCTTACTTTCTGCATTCATGTGGATCATCAATGCTCTGTTAATGTTTTGCCTCCTCTCCACAAAACCACAGTGATACATATCTATCACAGTTTTGGCATTACTTTTGCCATCTTTTAGCCATTATAGACATGAACACATTATAATCATGGTTTAGTACAGAAACAGGCCTGTATGAAGCTGGATCTGTTGGATCTTTACCCTCTTTATGTATTACAGCTAACCAGTACTTTCTTCACGGATGTTGGTACTTCTCTTAAAATACTGTTAAACAAAACCTTCCAGGTCTTTTATCAGTTTTTTTTTCCTTCTTAGCTTCCAAACTCTCACAGGAGTACCATCCATTCCTGGGGATTTTCCTGTAGATTGCTTATACATCACAATTTTTATCTCATCTCTTCCTATCCTAACTGAGTAACTGAGCCTCATCTACCTCTAACCTTGGCATATTTAATTCTTCCATAAACATTTCCATTTGTATCTTTTCTTGATTTCCATATTTCTCTGTTTTATACAGACTTTCACTGAATTTCTGAAATATTTCTAATACCTCTACAGGATCTCGTTACCTTCATTGTTATAGGCTCCCTAAGCTTGGCGAAAGCCCTTTCTAATTTCTGTTGCCTTAGTCGTCGTGCTAAAACGTTTTGTGCTCTAGTGTTATCAAAAAACAGTTGCTTAATCGCAGTCTTTCTAAACTAGTGTATATTATTGAGGTAATCCCTTATTTTCTGCTTAGCATTCTGCAGTTGATCCTTTTCTTGTTCTGTGAGATTCCTCCCATTTTGGAATAGTTTAACCTTTGGCAGGCCCTCTAAATAATTCTTGCTACTACTTAATGATAGCTCCCTTTCTTTTATTTCCACCCTATTTTTAAACTCCACCTTAATTTTATCCCACTCCCTAGTTTCAGAAGTAATTTCTGTCCTCTCAAATAGCTCCTGAATAATCTGCACTACTTGTTCCTTAAATTCCTCTCTTTTCAACAGATAGATGGAAAAGTGCCAGTGTTTAATTTTTATTTCATTATCCTCTGTTTTTATTTTAATAATTATCGGTACATGATCTGAAATAGTTATTGGGTGTACATCAAGAACTTTAATTAAATGCACATGTTCCTGTGAAATGTAAATTCTGTCTAGCCTAGCCCAGTTTTTATATCTTGGGGAAAATGTGTAAATTCATTCTGAAATCCAGTTATTGAATTCACATCCTCCATGCCAAATATGTTCATAAATTTCTTCAAAAATCTACCCTCCTTTGTTATATTTTCCCTTCTGGGCCCCCTAGACACGTCTTCACTGCTGCAAATCAAATTCCAGTCCCCACCGATAAGTAATATTCCTTACTGAAAACTTATTTTGCCCAGAATTTTAAGCTCCATTACAGCAGTTTTAGGTGGAATATAAATACATGTCAATGTAATCCTCCTCCCTTGCTAATAGCCCCTTAGCACTACAAATCTGCCATTATCTTTTTTTTTATCCTCTTCTATCACTACTGGAGCTCGTCTTGCAATTAATAAACAAGTACTCATCTTTTCCTTTGTCCCAGATATTCCTCTGAATAACCATCCCGAAAGCCTATCTTTATCAAAATCATATGAACATTTCTTTCCAAGTGTGTCTCCAGTAACATAGCTATTTGCACTCTACATTTTAATATAGTTCACTGTTCTTTTTTGTATTTATCCACGAGACCCTGGACATTTAAAGATATTACAGAAAGCATGATTGTATTAAAAAGTTATTATTCCCTTTTATTTACAACACCTTATATGTCTAGTTCTAGCGTTTGTGTTACATGCATACACTGTTTTACAGGCTGAACGTTTTATATAGTTGTTTCTTGTCATATCCATTTCAGCCTATGTCATATCTTACAAAACTTTTCGTTTTATTGAAAGCCCTCAAAAAGAGAACAACAAAAATACCCCTTAAAACCTATTAATTTAATACTAACACATAAAACTATGTACATCTTCAAATATTGAAGTTTTGCCCTCCTAATAGGAAAAAATGTCCCAAATGGATCGTCACACTCACAAACTTGAGTTAACATAAAAGAAAGGTTATCCATGTTAAGATGCCTGGTGCAGCCTGTGCTTCTACCAAGTGCTAACTGGTTTTGTCTCATCCTTATAGCTCTCCCAGTTGGGAAAACCCCTGAATGCTTTCAGGGAGCATTACCCCCTAGCCAGTTTCTCTTTTCTTTCTTTTTTCCCCAGCCAATCACTCTCCACCAGACTAATCATTTTCTCTATAAGATTGCTTCCATGGAGATATGAGAACCAGACAGTCAATTTCCCTTGATTAGATTGTTTCCATGGAGACATGAGGGCCAGATACAGAAGTGCTACTAAGCACACTTTCATTTGCTAGAAAAAAAGACTAATATTCAATATTCTTTTTTATTTACTTGCTTTCCCTTAAAAATTGTTACTAAATCAAAGGTCCTTAAACAATTAATTTCCCCATGCAAGAATGAGAAAAAAAAATACATTAATGTTTTTGTCATGCTCTTTTAGCAAGACTTTTCTTTACATTGCAGTGCCTACATTTCTTAAAACTGAGCAAGAAGAAAGAGAAAGAAGAAAAAAAAAAAAAAAAAAAAACAGCAGCACGTATTTACAATCCCCATTACACTAAAAACAAAGAAAAACTTACTTTATAGCATGCAAAGAAAACCATACACCACAAAAATAGTACTATTAAGAAACTTTCCCCTCTCTTCCCCTCCCCAAAGCATTTTCCGATCATTTACATGAAGTAGGGCATATACTTTAGAGTCCCCCACCAAGTCCAACAAATTCTGATTTTCAATATGACTATATTATGAATATATATTATTATGAATATGAATATATCAATATGAAGTCAAGTATTTCCAGATTTTCTTGTTCTGTCATACTTCACAAATATAATTATTGCAATGTAATCCCACATTAAGTTACTGGTTTTATTACTGTTCATCTCCATCTCCCAAATCCTCTCTCTGCTTCATTTCCAATGTACTTTCGATTCAGTTCTTCTGGTCAACTCCAGTGCTCCCTTCCTTCTTTCCAACATTTTCCTTTGAAACGGTTGATAAGGTCTCACGGGTACAGTTTCTCTGTGGTATTTATTATCAGACCAAGTAGTAGAATCTCCTCCTGTTTCACAGCTCACATTTTGGACAAACTTTTGTATTTCTTCTTTGGCATGTACTTCATTTTGTCCCTCCAGGGAAGAATACCTTGAACACAGCTGGGTACAGCAGTTTGTAGCTCACACCTGTGTCTCGACATTCCCTGAATAGTGGAATGAATTTACTCCTCTTCTGCCTGGTGTACAATGAGTAATCATGCTCCACAAACACTACGCTGTCTCCCACTTTTAGTATTTTGTCCTAATACCACAGTTTTGTCAAAATCAACTCCTTCTGCTGGTAGGATTGGGTCTTTACTATTAAAGGTCTAGGTTGCTTTCTCATAGCCGCGTTTGAAGCATACACATGATGTGCCCTTTCAACTAACAACCCCTGTGGTGGAATACCAGTCCAGTTGCTTATTTGTGCTTTCATAAAATTAATGAAGTCTGTTCCAACTTCTCTGGTATAGCTGAAAATTTGAGTTTTTTTCTACGTGCTCTGTCCTCATTAGTTTTGAAACATCTCTTCCTGAGCAGTCTCATTCAGCCAGGCTTTTTTCATTTCAGTGGTGGTGCTGCGGTAGCGTTGTCGCCTCACAATAAGACGTCCTGTTTGATTCTCAGCTAGAGCATCTTCTGTGTAGAGACATGCGTGAATGGGCATACCTTCGTTGAAGGTTGTGCATCAGGGCTGGCAACTCGGCACATAAAAATCTGCCAATCATTAGCAGACCGGAGTTCCGCTGTGGCAACCCATAATCGGGAAAAAAACGAAAGACGCAACAAAGTCTCTAATTTTTGCAGTTTCATCACCTCATTTGAATATCTGTTTAAAGCTTTTTTTCCATTTTCCAGCCTTTTGCCACTTCTGTTGATATACTCCATCAGTGTTGTATTTATTTTAACCAGGTATTTGTACAGTTGTCTTGTATCTTCCTGCAGATTACTGGAAGTCATGTCTGGAGGTTGCATTGCTTTTTGTTGAACAGCTGTAGAACTTTCCACAGTCAGGGTTTCTTTCTCACCTTATGTAGCTGATTTTTTCCAGGTGCTCTGTATTTCTTTTTTCCTGACATCCAGGCAGTGCGCTTACTATCCAGTTACTGAAATGTACCCATAAACACAAAAGTCTACTGGCCTTCTCTGTTGAGTTTCTGTTTTCACACTGGGAGAGCTAGAGTTAAGCTGTTAGTCAATGTGCAGCCATCATGGAAGTCTCAGTCTGTTCTAACTAGGCTATTGGCCCCGAGGCCCTTACAAGCCTAGCCAAGAATTTAGCCCATGTTCCAACAAGCCACCATCATATGCCCTTGTCCAGCAGGAATACAGGTGGAATCCAGGGATGTATTTTCTGTTTTCCATCCAGTTATCCAGGTTGCACTTAAAAAGGGGTTAATGAGGTATTCTGCTTGACGTGGAAAGGGAGTCTATTCCACAGCAGGGGGGTCTCTGGGACACAAATCTGTCCCGCCAACAAGTCCTATTGATGTCACAGACCGGGTTGGGGTCATGCATGAGGGTTACTCGAGTGGCGCTTGACTTGCGGATATGCAGTAGTTCCATCAAGGTGTGGTCTGAGATTGCTTTGTATGTTAGACAGGGTTCACCTCTGAGGACTCTGTAGGAGACTAGGTAGAGGGACATGGCCTTTAGCCCATCTGTGTAGGGTAGATGTCGGAGGCCTTGGATTCTCCTGGTGAGGAACCTCTGTAATCTCTCCAGCTGCTGCATGTGCTTTGTGAGGTACATGCCAAAAGGGGCACTGTACTCAATAATGGGTCTTATTAAGGGAAGAATACAGGGATGTTATGACCACCTTGTTCCTGGATGAGATGCCCTTACTAATGAGGTGGGCCACATAGAAAGCTTTCCATAAAATGAAGGCAATATAGTGGTCAAAAGTCAGTTTGCTATCAACCTAGGTGCCCAAGTCCCTCACCACTGCATGCTTAGGACCTTGTTATTAATGTGATAATTTGTGGGGATGTCACTCTCCCCAAAGGGGATGATGCATTTTTGGCATTCAGTTTGAGGCCATGTTTCTGGCACCAGTCGTGTTCAGGTGAGACCCTCTTGAAGGATGTCCCCATCACTAGGGGACTTGATGACAGTGCCGAGCTTACAATCATCTGCAAACGTGGTCAGCCATAGCCCACCAGTTTTGGCCTGCACCTCAGAAAAGTATATCCCAAACAACAAAGGCCCCAAGACTGATCCCTGGGGTACACCACTCATTACTGGTTGACTGCCTGAGGTGGCTTCCCCTATTTTGACTAGGTGGGTTCTATCAGTGAGCAAGTTTGCTACCCATCTGGTAACATACAGATTGATGCCTAGTGGAGAGAGTTCATCTATTATACCTAAGTGGGGAATAGTATCGAAGGCTTTGGCCATGTCAAGGTAGGTGGAGTGCACAGTCTTCCTCTCGTCCATGGCTTTGGTGACTGACTCAAAGAAGTCGACCAAATTTAACAGGCATGACCTCCCCTTGATGAAATCAAACTATGTGGGATCAAGTGTTTGGAGGTTGTCAATGTCCTTATTAATGAGGTCCACGATAATCTGCTCTATGGCCTTGCAGATCAGGATAGTTAGGCTGATGGGTCTATAATTTCCTGGATCAGTGGATATTCTACCTTTGTGCAAAGGGATGACCGTGGCCATCCCCCACTTAGCTGGGATGGCGCCAGTACTCGGCCTTTAGTTAAGTAGGGTGCTTAATGGTGCTGCACGTCCCTGCCTGAGTTTGTGTAGGATGCAACCTGGGATGTTATCGGGTCTCATGGAGGCTGTATTTTTTGCCTTTGAGAGGGCAGTGATGACTTGCTCCCTAGAGATAAGGGGAGGGGGGGGCAGGTGCTGGGGATGTCCTGATTTACTGATGGGGGAACGGGGGGGGGGTGATTGTGTATGTGGTGTCCTTGACCACCAGTTCTGAGCAGATCTGGGTGCTTCCTTTGAGATTGTGGACATACGTGAAGAAAGCCTTGTGACTGTCTTTAGTAGATGTGGCCAGGTTGGACTCAAAGTTTGCTTTGGAGGAATTCACTAGTGCTCTTATTTGCTTGTTCGGGCTAAGGAGAGATTGCTTCCAATTAGACACCTGCTCCTTCTTGGTCCTGGACAGCGATTGTTTTTCCTTTTATTGTAGAGTTTATTTGTTGCAGAGGTCCACC
Source organism: Protopterus annectens (assembly GCF_019279795.1). Classification (NCBI taxonomy): domain Eukaryota; kingdom Metazoa; phylum Chordata; order Ceratodontiformes; family Protopteridae; genus Protopterus; species Protopterus annectens. The sequence goes on along the minus strand of NC_056743.1, from coordinate 1,926,936,617 downwards.
AAACAGGTTTACTCTTCCTTGATGTTGGAAGGCATGGTATCTGGAGAAAGATCGAACATGCCCCCAGTCACCAGAGGTAATGTCATGACAGGAGGCAGGATCAGGTTGTTGTTGAGCTACAATGACCTGTGGATGAATGCACTGTAGAACAGAAATTAGAGACTTGCAATAAAGAAAAATAGGGCAGCCGCGGTGGTGCAGAGGTTAGCATTGCCGCCTCACAGCAAGAGGTTCTCCGGTTTGATCCTCGGCCTGGGTGCCTTCTGTGTGGAGTCTGCATGTCCTCCCTGTGGTCGCTTGGGTTTCTTCCGGGTGCTCCGGTTTCCTCCCACATCCCAAAGACATGCTGTAGGTGTATTGGAAACTCTAAATTGGCCCTAGGTGTGAGTGCATGTGCATGTGTGTGTGTGTGTGTGTGTGTGTGCCTTCTGTGGAAGGTTAGGCGCCGGGCTGGCAACTAGACACCATAAAACTCCACTGCCAATCATGAGCGGACAGGTGATCCGCTGTGGTGACTCCTAACCGGGAAAAGCCGAAAGAAGATGATGATTCAGCAACATCTTGTCAGTCCAATTTACTAGGCAGGTGTATAGCTAGCATCCTCATGGGTCACTCCACAAGGATTTCATACAAAAGAGTACTTTTTAGGAGTTCTATTTGCTCTACAAGTACTAAATAATACTAGAGGCAAAGGCCAGGGTCTTCACACAGTTTTGTAGTTCTGTTTTTTAAAGTCTGATTCATTCCTTCAACAATTCCAGAAGCTTGGGGTATGTGTGGACAATGATATAGTGTATGTTCATTTTCATGACTTTACACACTTGCTGTATTATCTGATTTGTACAAAGGGTCTCCCTGTCTGATCGAATACATCAAGGTACACCAAACCTGGGAATGAGCTCCTGAAAGAGTTTGTTGGCGACCATAGTCGCATCATTCCTAATACAGGGATAAGTTTCAAATCATCCAGAAAAAAGGACCCACCATCACAAAAACATACCTGAATTTTTGATGTGAGAATTCAATAAAATTCCACTGCACACAACAAAAAGGTCCTCATGGCTTTTAACAAATGAGTAAGGACAAACAGTCTTTTGACACATTATATTGAACACACACTGTACAAGTATTTATAAAGTACTGAAGGAGTTCAGGAATGTAAGGGACATAACAATCAGTCAAAATTCTATAGCTGTCACATACCCACCTTACTTTTTAGGATTCATCAGCTTGATTCTGAAAAGACACCACTTCATGTAAAGAAATAGGTGTAATAGTCACTTGCTGTTGCCTGCAGAAATAAAGCCTGAAGATAAGACAATGCCGCTTGTCTGGCTGCCATGTCAGCAAATGCATTTTCTTTTGAAATGCAAGAATCATCAGTCTTATAAGCAAAACACTTGGCTACAGCTATTTCCCTAGGTAACAGATGTGCATATAAAAGTTCATTAACAAAGATAGAATTTTTAAAGAGTTCCTGCTAATGTCATATACCGTCTTTCTCTCCAAAGTGTCCCAAAATCATAAACTACCCCATATGCATAGTGTAAGTCTGTAAAATTCCTAACTAATTTGTCCTTCACTAATCTGCATGCTTCAGTAATGGCTACAAGTTCAGCTGTTTGAGCAGTACCATTTCTGCACAACTGTCCTATCAATAATACTTGGTTTGCTGTATAAAGAGAAAATTCTGCCACTAACTAACCCTCTTCTTTGAACACAGAATCCCTTGACAAATAGAAGCAACTCATAATTCAGCAGCAGTACATCTTTTAAATATGATCTAGGAGGAAGTACATGGTTAATAACAAACATGCAGCTGTGGGGTTTGCCTTTAGATGCTGTAGGGATTAAAGAAGCAGTGTTAGGAGGGGGACACCTAATAATCTGCAAAGAAGATTACCACAGGGTACTACCACAATGACAATATGCCCCTAAGAGAGAAGATTGCTCCAGCATACTACCACAATGACAATACACCCCTAAGAGAGAAGATTTATTTATATTTTGTATTTATCATTGGTTAACCAGGAAAGTCAGACTTGGAACTAAGCCAATTTTCAGCAGAGGCCAGGGAAGAAATGCTCTAGATGTATGCCTACCCCAGGGTACTAGCACAATGACAATGCCCCTAAGAATTGACTCAGTTGTTCGGAATATGTGAATTTATGTCGACAGTGACCTAACTTTTGACCAGCATGTGTCCATTGTTATAAGAAAGTCTTTCTATATCATACAGCTTATAAACAAAGGGATTGTGTCTAAATCTTGGGATGTCATTGTTCCCCTTTATTCAGCCCTCATTAGGCCAGTCATTGAATATAATACCCCCTTTACCATGCATCTGTCCAGAAACATGCAACTGGAATGACCACAGCGATACCTTAATAAAAGGACACAAGGCCTAAACAGCATGTCCTACATGGACTGACTCAAAGCCTACACTCGGTATCCTAAAGATTAAGAGGTGACCCATGTCTGGCATAGAAGATATCCTCCAATCCATTACTGATAGATTTACTGCACATCAGCAAGTCAGATAGCATCAGAAATACTTAATGTAGGGATCTAATCCTCTTTTGCAACAACAGAATGGTTTGCAGGCAGATGTATATCTCATATACTATACCACTGCTATGGAACAGATTCCCCATCCATGTAAAACAAAGTTCATCCCTGTCCATATCCAAGTACAACTTAAATCTATGGATGGAAAACAGAAAATGTACCCCAGGACTGCCCCATGGACAGAGGCAGTGCCTAAAGTCTTTATCCCATGCATGGGTCCCCTCAAATTATCTATGGTATGAGTCATTACTTTTATTAGGGGCAGTATATAATTGTCGATCATGGAATGGGTAAGGCCAATCTATAACCAAACTGAATAGGTTATTTTGAGCACAAAAAGGAAAATTATTTAGACTTAAAATGGCCCACAAGGGTAGCTATCCCTAGCACTTACCTATGAACCTATAAAAAGGAATATTAAGTAAAGACAATTCATATTTAGACAATCCGGAGACGGTCATATATGATGTTTTAGTTTTAACAGCAGCAATGCTTCTACAGAATGCGGAACTGCCACAAAAGTCTCATGCCCTAGAGTTAGGGCAGCTGCCATGTTTACTAAGCATGTTATCATGGCCACCACCCTAATAAGCAACCTGTCTAAAACCATCCTTTCTCTGCTGTGCTAATACTACTACTACCACTACTACTACCACTACCACTACCACTACTACTACTACTACTACTACCACTACCACTTTCTTCCTTTAAAACAGAATAGGAAACGTGTCTTTCTTTGAATAATCAGGTAACCCAGGAGAGGGAGGATTTGAAAGCAAATGTTTTTAGTTAGCTCAGGGGGTATCTTTTTTTCAATAACTCTAACAAAGGCTTTACTACTTCTGCTTACTTTGAAACCCACTGTCGGCAGTAACCTGTCAGTCCCAAAAAAGCTTGCAGCTGTTACAACATTAAAGGGCATGGTGCAGCTTGAAAAACAGAAATGTGTGATGGTAAAATCTGTTAAAATTCTTCTGAAATAAGATGTCCTTGGTTTCCACAACTGCAATTTTACCTTGTTAACCTTGAACCCCAGTTCTAACTTAGTCAAAAGAAAAATAGTATTGTGTCAGCAGCTAAAATGAGAATCAGAAGATGAAAGCAAGTCAGCCACATGCTGTATTAGAGTGGACCCTCAGGGAAATTGAATTCTAATTGTTTCTTCACTTCTCTTCAAAATGTGATTCTACATATCCTTGAGGTAACCTTGTTTGTGTATACTGTTGCCCTCTGTAAGGAAAAGCAAACAAATGCCGACTGAGTGAATGGAGGTAGAAAAGAAAGCAAAGGAAATATCAATCCTGGAAAGGTGGTCACTGACAGAGTAACAGTACTTGGTGTAGTAGCTGGACTGGGCACTATGGGAAAAGTTGCCACTACTATCACATTTACTGCTCTTAAATCTTGTACAAACCTATAGATGTCCTTGCCCGGTTTATTAACCGGTAAGACAGTGGTATTACACAGGCTTCTAGTAGGGACTATTATTCCTTGCTGAAGTAGCACAGAAACAACAGGCTGAATTCCTCTCTCTTCCTCTGCTGATAGGACTAACAGTGATGCACACTCATAAGGTTTTAAAGTAATCCTAAATCGGTTCTACTTCCTTTAGGAGTCACCTTATTGCTATGGGTAGTCCACAACTGCAGAGAACAGTTTCAAGTCCCTCCAAATCAGTTCCCCTGGAGGTCCGTTCTGATCTAAGCACTGCAAAAAGTACATCTTTGAATGAACAAATATCGGAATACAGACCCAGAGGAGAGGGCTCATTTGACACATTCAAAAAGACACCATCTGGAGTGCAACACACAGTGTGCCTTAATTTACACAACACATTTCTACTTGACAAAGGGGCAGAATTTCCTACAATGAAAGTGTGCTAATTTTGTAATGGACTTATTTGAACTGGGACAGACTGTCTCTGCGTAATCAAAGGGAATCCCAGAGACTCCTAGACCTCTAACAGAGTTTGTAAAAAATGGTAGGCTTTTATTGTTAGACGAATTTATCATAGATCGAGCTGTTCCTGTATCTGTAAGGAAAAGAAGAGTAGACTTATGCACTTTAATGTTGACTAAAGGACCTTCCAGGTCTACTGGTAACAAAGGAAATAATCATGTCTCCTCTTCATGTCTGTCCTATTTATCTTGCTGCCATATTGGTGGCTGACAATCAGTACTTCAAGTTGGAGGCTGTCTTCCACCTGCTGTGTGGTTTGGATATTGGGCTGACTCATAGGTTGAAAGGATGGATTTGTTGTCTAAAGAAAAGGACATTACACCAATGACCATTTTGTCCACAATTAAAATAAAGGTTTGTATGTAATTCATGCTGCTGGGTTTGAGGCTGAGTTGGAAGGCAATAGTTCTGCAAAAATTGTCCCAGGGCTTGTTCAAGGAAAAATCTAAATCTACCTCTACCTCCCTATTCATCCTTTTATGCCCCCTTACTCTTGAATTGGTATCAAACTATGGAAGTTGAACATCCACTAATTTTGTTGTTTCTTCTCTCTGACTATGTTATCTGCTACATATTGTGCCTGATTAACAAACAAACGGGCCAATTTAAACAAACCATTTTTATTTGATCTCGTATGAGTGGTTATAAGCTTTCTACAAATGTTGCTGGTAGCCTACTGGCTGGCTACTGCACCTTCAGCAGGTTCTAGGTGTCCTGAAAATCTCTCAAATGCAACTATCATTCGCATCAATAGATTTGGTTTCCTTTTGTTCAATAGCTTTGATTTGTGCACAATTAGGTATTGAAGGGCATGCCACAGTTATTACTTTTAGTGAATCATCTCTCATAGTTGAAAAATCTTCATCTGTATGTCTTGTAATAGTACTACCTTTAACCAATTTTCCCATAATTTTTTAAATATCTGGAATAGTAGAATCCTTCAAAACTGCCCACAAGTCTTCAATAGTATGGCTTTGTAATTATGTATGCCCTTCTAAAATGTTGGCATATTTGGCTGAATGTATTTGAAAGGGTGGGAGATGGTGTACAATAGTCTGAAAATCTATTGCAGTCCATGGGCAAACCACTCTTATAAGTAAGGTAGTGAGGTGGTGGCAGGGGTGTCATCATCAGAGGACGAGTCAAAAGTAGATGTATCCTCTGAACTTTGCTTGGGAGGTGGGTTCTATCTGTATTCTTCCCCATCAATAATTACCAGAAATTGGGTAATTAACCTCTTAAATTTCTTTTAGGCAGTTATTTTACAAGAAGACGTGCAGTTACCAAATCTCTTCAGCTTGTCCAAATGTTTTATCACAGAATAATGTTTCTGTTTAGGATGAAACTGTTTAGATTTATTTTCATTAACGTTTGAGAAAGTGTGTTGTCATCACTGTTGTCACAATTTAGTGTTATAAACACAGCCTTTAGGGGGAGGGGGTGCAGAGAGAATTTGGGGCCAGTCATCCTCAGAAGAGTCTAGTTGAGTTATCTTAAATTTTTCTGTTTTGAAGGAAAAAGTCCCTAATTAACGTTAGAAGTGCCATATGCACATTTCCAGAGAGAGTATCCCAGCCTTGATATGCAACAATGCTTTCCACACCTTTAGACTGCAAAATGAACATGTGAAAACCAAAGGAGGCGGTGTTTCAATCTATATTAGAGAGAAATTCACATCCTGTCTAGTTAGACTGGACAACTCCATGGAGTTACTCCAGGTCCAGGTTACAGTGGGCAAGACCCCCCCCCCCCCATTCAAGTCAAAGCCAGTTATAGATTCCTCTTAATGGGTCACAAAGCCTACATGACCAAAGTGGAGACAATCCAAATTTTACCGAATACAATGGTTATGGGGGATTTCAATTATACCACCATCAACTGGGAATCCTATACTAGCTCCAACTTGTTAGCGCAAAAGTTCCTTGACCAAGTAAAATGCCCTGGAACAAAGTCTATGCCCAGAAAAGGGGAGCAAATATTCTGGATCTGGTCCCCACCAACATGTCAAACAGATGCGCTGCTGCAACTGTCGGACCTTCATTAGTTAACACTGACCATAAATCGGTCAGTCACCTTTCTAACTTCAGAATATCTGTACTTCATTCTTAAATTTTCAGGGTCTACGTATTAGTTTCCCCTCAAGTGTTTGGCAGTGCTGTGTACAGACTCAGACACCTTGAGTGACATTTTTCCTGTAAAAGCACAACTGAAATTTCTCCACTACCTAGCTGCACACAGGACAACTAGTTTGTAGTGACAAGCACTGTCCACATAATTGCAAACCTGATACTCCTGACCGTGATTGATAATCTCACTCCAACTGTCTAATCAATAAAAAAAGGGTCTGTTGCCATGGATATGAACTTTCTTACTGTCTCAGTTACTGGTTTGGTGGATATGGGCATCCTGAGGCCATATAGAATTTGCCTCATGTTTACCGACAACCAGTTAACTCTCAAACAAACTGATATGGTGTGTGAGAGATGTATTTACACAATGTCACTGGAGGCAAAGCTCTCACACAAAACTACTACTAATGTCAATAAGGTTGTCAGTAGTACACACACACTGCACCCCTCATGCACAATTCAAAGCAGACATACAGACCCACATATGCTGAGGCACTCGCATGTAACCTTCCTAAACCACAAACTACTCCTAGGCGAAGTATACATAAGAAATACCCTCAGCAGCTCCAAATGCACTCTTTCAAAACAACACCTACATCAACACATACAGCTTCATCTCATGCAGCCTCTACCTCTAAACCCATAAGGCAAAGCTCCACGCAATCCAACATTCTAGTTATTGGAGACTCCATCATGAGACACACTGATGTACTCTCACCAGGCTGAGTAAGGAGAAAGTTACAGTCAGTTGCTTATCAGGGGCTAGGATCCACCACATTATGCATGCACTCATGTCATTAACAGTATGACTCAGTCATAGTCCATGTGGGAGTAAATGGCCTGAGACATACCTACCTAGACTATATAAAGACAGTCATCATGGAGCTCTCAGAATATGTGTCTCAGGCTATGAGTCTAGCACCGAGTAGCATTTTACCTTCTCCAAGGATGATGCCACAATACGAACAAAAGATGATTGACTTTAATAATTGGCTTAGTTTCTGGTGTCATTCTAAGCGGGTACAATATTTGTCAGCATCGAAGGAGATAGTCAACAGAACATACTGCTTTGCCAGGGATGGTCTGCACCACTCCCCTCTAGGCTTTAGAATATTAGCTAAAACATGTTCTTTCCCCATGGTGCCTTTTTTAGGCAATGCCAAACTGAAATGTACTTCCAACATAGCAAATCAAAACCAAGAAAATCTAAACATATTACTGCTCAATGCTAGGAGTCTAAACAATAAAACTCCACTCCCTAGAAGCTCTCTTTACCATAGAGAATGCTGATGTCTGTGCACTCGCTGAGACATGGTTTAAAGCTGCGGAGAGCACACCAATAGTGCAAGGATATAATGCATTCCACACATTTAGGCCAGCTACTTCACAGGCAGGGACTAAAGGTGGAGGTGTTTCTATTTGCATCAAAAATAAATATACTTCAATACTGGTCAAACTGGACAATTCACTTGAGCTGCTCCATGTTTAAATCACCATAGGTAAAATCCAATACCACTTCCTTGCAAGCTATAGGTCCCCCTCTATGACCCAGGAAACCCTTACCATGTACTTAAACTTATTAGAAAAACTAATCATCCAACCCAACACCATATTCATGGGTGACTTTAATTACCCCACTATTAACTGGGAATCCTATAGGATGCCAAATTTACATGCACAGAGATTCCTGGATTTTGTAAACTCACCCCCTGAACCACATAGTCAATACATCAACCAGGGGTGCAAACATACTGGATCTGATCCTCACTAATATGGGAGAATGCTGCACATCCCCTACTGTAATGCCTTCCCTGGTAAGATCAGACCACAAAATGGTCTCCTTAGAAGTAAAAATAAAACCTGAACCCCCAGCTAAGCTATTCTAAAGCTAAGCTCCTGCTATTAAGTGAGAACCTGGCAACATTTCAAGCCCCCATAAACCCTGAGAACATTTCTGCCTATGCAGAACTGTTCACAGGCAGCTGTACCTACCAGGAAGAAGTACAGAACCAACAAAAAACAAGCCACCCTGATAGAATCACAAAATCAGTCTGTATAACAGGTGGAAGAAAATCAAGGCAAAAATTAAGAGGTGCAGCACCCAGCAGGATAAAAGCACTCTCATCAAACTAAACACTCAGAGGACAAATAAAGTCTACCAAAGCCAAATTTGAGGCAAGTTTGGCTTCTCAGACCAAGGACAACCACAAAGCATTCTTTAGCTATGTCCGCAACCTCAAAGGCAATACATAATTGTGTGTAGCGCTTACTGTAAATGAAGTCACCTATACCGAGTCAGAAGATGTAGTAAACCTCCTGGCTGATAAATTCAGCTCCAACTTTACTCCTCTCTCCCCTTCAATTTTCCCTCAGGAAATATCATCAAATATAACTCCCCCTACAATCACTAGGGAACAAGTCCTTAATGCTCTCTCTAAGACCAAGAACACTGCATCAATGGGCCTAGACAATATCTCTGGATGCCTTTTAAATAGCATGAAACGACCTATCAGGGCCTCTGGAATTACTATTTAACTGCAGCCTCCAAAAAGGCTTCATGCCTCATGAATGGAGAAAAGCAACAGTCATCCCTCTCCACAAAGGTGGGCCATCTACAGACCCTGGAAACTACAGACCTACAAATCTCACTACTCTTATATGTAAAGACATGGAAAGAATTATCATGGAGATGATCAACAGAGATATAGTAAACGTACAGACACTGGACTTAACCCAGTTTGGTTTCATCAAGGGCAGATCATGCCTACGCAACCTGATGGACTTCTTTGAGAAGGTCACAAAAGCAATGGATGAGGGCAAACTCATTCACACTGCCTACCTTGAACTGGCCAAGGCATTTAACACAATACCCACTCAGGCATTGTTGACAAACTCAAGAGGTTAGGTACATACCTGTATGTCAGCAGATAGACAGTCAACTGGCTCACAGACAGGACCCAGGAAGTTAGAATTGGGAAGTCCACCTCTACAAAAAGAGGCCAGTCACAAGTGGAGTCCCTCAGGGATCAGTCCTTGGACTGCTTCTTTTTGGCATTTACTTCTCCAAAGACAAGGCCAGTGTCGGTGGTCTCTGGCTAACTAAATTTGCAGATGATTGCAAATTAGGAGCTCTTACTGAATCACTGACACAAATGTTCTACAGGAGGGGCTGACACAGGCAAACAAATGGTGTCAAAGCCATGGACTAAAACTAAATGCCAAGAAATGCATAATAGTATCCTTTGGAAAGTCATCCATCCCTGGTAATTATCATATTGACAACACACCCTTTAGAGTTGACCCAGTAGTCAGGGACTTAGGGACACACATAGATAGTAATCTAGCCTTTGATCTTCATGTGTCTACAGTGCTGAGGAAATCATTCTACATTGAGCAACTTATAAACAGAGGTATGGCATCTAAGTCCAAGGAAGTCACTGTTCCACTGTATTCGGCATTTATCAGACCCACCATTAAGTACAATGCCCCTTTTGGTATATACCTAACAAGGCATATCCAACAATTGGAACGTCCACAGAGATTCCTCACTAAAGGAATACAGGGCATAAGTAATATGTCCTATGCAAACACCTCAAGGCCCTATCCCTGTATTCTGTCTCCTACAGGCTTTTGAGAGAGATCTATGCCCCGCATACAGGGCACTGTCAGACCCCACTCTGATGGACCTCCTGCATATCCACAAAAAAAAAAAAAAACAGCACCCAGAATTACCTATTATAAAGACAAACCTTGCCTGTGATATAAATAGGACCTGCTGGAGTTATAGATAAGTATCCCAGAGACCACCCAGTCTATGGAACAGGCTCCCTAACCATGTGAAGCGGAGTTCCTCCCTAACCTAATTCAAGTGCAACTTGGACAATTGGATGGGAAACCGGAAATTCCTCCCTGTTTTGACACCTATGTCTCTAATGAACACAGGTAGCCTGTAAATGGTTCATCTCCCAGGCCCATGCTTACACTTATCATGGGTAGCAGAAAATACAGTTGTGTACACTTACCATAAATGTAGATGTTCGGGTGTATTCACTGTTGCAGTCATCACATTTGTGTTATCTGCTTGCAGTAGCCCTCAGTCGGCCTGATTATCAAAGTCTTGGGTCCTGCGTCGGTTGCTGTCTCATCTTCCATGACGTCAGGTAGTCAGGGGTATTAAAGCATGCAGCTGACGTCATTACATCAGTTTTTCTTGCCCCAGATGTCAGATGCCCCTATAATGGGAAGCAATTACATACAAAGTTACACCCCCAACAAAAAAGCAAATACACCAAAAAGCTTTAAGCATAGTAAAGAAGAATAGAGGTATAGTCAATAGAAGTCAGGGGGCTGGAGGGAGGATAATCAGGACTGCAACAGTGAATACACTCGAACATCTACATATATGGTAAGTGTACACAACTGTACTATGTTCTTTGTGTTTCACTGTTGCAGCCATCACATTTGGGTAGATTCCCAAAGCTAAGGATGGGAGGAGGTAATTAGATAGCATTAGGACCAGCTATAAGGCCCTGCAAGACTGCAGTGGCAAAGCCAGCTCTGGATTTAGAAAAAAAAATTGGCAAGTGGTAATGCTTGGTGAAGGTATGTACAGATCTCCAGGTAGTAGTTTCTAGGATGTCCCTGGTAGGTACACCTCTGATGAGAAAGGCTGTAGAGGTAGATGCAGCCCTGGTTGAATGTGGTCTAATCCCCTGTGGGGAAGGTTTTCCATGGTGCTTATAGCAGAAATTAATGCAATGGCCTATCCACTTAGAAATGGTTTGCTTTGAAATGGCCTTCCCTCTGCCCCTGCAAATGCAACCAGCAGCTGTTTGGATCTCCTGAGAGGCTTAGTCCTGTCCAAGTAAAATCTAAGTTGTCTGTGCACATCCAAGGAGTGCAGTATTCGTTCCCCTTTGTTCTGTGGATTAGAGAAGAAGGTTGGCAAATGAATGGACTGATTAAGGGCCACACTGGATACCACCTTGGGCATGAAGGAGGGATTGGTCCTGAGGGACACCCTGTCAGCATGAAAGATGATGAAAGGCTCCACTGCCATGTGTGCCTGTAAGTCAGACACCCTTCTTGCTGAAGTGATGGCTAGAAGGAAGGCTGTTTTCCAAGAAAGGAATTTCAACTCTGCATTTGCAGATGGCTCAAAGGGAGGTAGAGTGAGCTTTTCCAATACAAAGTTAAGCTCCCAGGCTGGAATAGGGGATCTCCTGGGTGGTCTTAAGTTTTTGGCCCCTCTAAGGAATTGCTTCAGCAGTGGATGGGAGAAGAGGGGTGATTCTGTATTGTAATGAGCTGAAATGGCTGAGGCATGAATTTTGATGGAGGAAAAGGAAAGGCCCTTGTGAAGCATCTCAGTTAAGTATTGAAGAATATGGGGTAAGGGCACTGCTGTGCCCATTCCCTGAGTTTGGCTCCAGGAACAGAATCTTTTCCATTTTTCAGCATAGGATTTTCTAGTATTAGGCCTCCTTACTTCCAGAATGACATCCATCACTTGCTTACTGAGGGATGGTAACGGAGAGATCAGGTAATTAGCCAGGCTGCCAGGTTCACGGTTTGAAGCTGTGGGTACAGAATCTGGCCCTCCTGCTGGGACAGCAGGGCAGGGGTCTGAGGCTGGTGCCATGGTGGCAGCAGTAACACTGCACAAGAAGGGGTACCAGTGTTGGCATGGCCAGTCTGGTGCAATCAGTATTGTCTTTGGTTTGTCCGGTTTGATCTTTAGTAGTACCTTGGAGAGGAGAGGCAGAGGGGGAAAGGCATAAAACTGATAGGTTTTTCCAGGTGAAGGACAGGGCATCCACTTTCCAAGCTTGTTTGTGGGGACTCCTTGTGCAGAATTTGTCCAATTGGTAGTTCGGGGGGGGGGGGGGGCAAACAGGTCTATCTCTGGGCTCCCCCATTTGTTTCTCAACATGTTGAATATCTTTGGTTCCAGTTTCCACTGTGTGGGTCCATGAGATTTATGCTTAGGTCGTCTGCCAGTGTATTTAGCTTTTCTGGCAGGAATTGAGCCTGTAGGTGCACTTGGTAGCTCAAGGCTGTTCTCCACAGAGCCATGGCTAGTCTGCAGAGAGGGTATGAGTGGGTTTCCCCCTGCTTGTTTATGTACCACATAACAGTGGTGGTGTCAGTCTTTACCAATAATTGTCCTGGAAGAATGTGGTCCTTGAAGGCTGTCAGAGAATTCTGTACAGCGAACATTTCTTTTTGATTGATATGCAGATGCATTTGATTTGGGTTCCATTTGCCCTGAATGCACTTCCCTGCCAAGTGAGCCCCCCCATGCATAATCTGATGAGTCTGTTAGGGTTTGGGTGGCAGGGGGTAGAGTGAATGGCAGTCCCTTGTTTCAGTGGCAGGCCTCTGGCCACCAAAGGAACTTTATCTGTAGACAAGGTATGATAGGAATCATTGATTCTAGATCCTGAGAATGTTGACACCATAGGCTTTTTAGATACCATTGTAGTTTCCTCATATGAAATTAGTAGAATGCAAGAGGCCATGAACCCCAGGGCTTGCAGTATCTGCCTTGCAGATAGCTGGTTCTTTGTGGCCAGTAGTTTGACGTAGACTGTCAAATGAACTTCTTTCTCTGGCATGAGGTAGACCATCTGGGAAGTTGTATTCAAGCTTGCTCCCAGGAATACAATTTTGTTGGCAGGGTACAAGATGTGATTTCTTTTAGTTTATGGTGTACCCCAGAGATGTTAGCAATTTCTTTATAAATGCCAGATGATTTAATAGTATGTCCTGGCTTTCTGCCTGAATTAGACAATCTTCCAGGTATGGGTATATTTGAATATTTCTTTGCCTGCAAAATGCAATGACTGGAGCTAGGCACTTTGTTAATACCCTGAGCGCAGTAGATAAGTCAAAGGGCAGTGCAGAGAACTGATAGTGCATGTAGCCTGCTCTGAAGCATAGGTATCTTCTGCAAGATTCCCTTATTAGGATGTGCAGGTAGGCTTCCTTTAAATCCAGTGTTGCCAACCAGGCATCTTTGCCTAGCATGGGAAGCAGCTGAAGAAGAGTTAGCATCTTGAATTTTGAGATTAGCAAAAATGTGTTTAGGATAGACAGGTCCAGGATAGGACGCCAGGAATTGTCTTTTCTGGGTACCAGGAAAAGTCTCAAGTAGAAACATTGCCCCCATTCTTCTTCTGGGACAGGTTGGAATAGCCCAGAGATGCTCAAGAGAGAGAGAGAGAATTATAGGTTCATAGGTTTATACTAGGCTATCTGCCCTAAGGTATTTATAAGCCTAGCCCAAAGTTATGTGGCTTACGCCACCCCTTATGTTAGAAATAATGTGCCCATTAGTTTGTTGTGCCTCTGTCCAGCAGTGACACAGAGATGATTCCCGGGGTAAACCTACGATCTCCCATCCACCGGTCAAGATTTCTCTTGAACAGAGCCAGCGAGGTGCTCTGCCTCACATGGACCGGGATTTTATTCCACAGCATGGGGAGTCTCTGGGTGATAAATCTATCCCTCCAGCACGTCCTATTTATATCCGTGCTAAGGTTTAAGTCACTTGCTCTAGTGGTTCTGGTGGATTTGGATTTTTTGAGGTGGAGCATGTCCATTAATTCGGGTTGGTCATGGCCTTGTATGTCAGGCACAGGTCACCTCTGAGCAGACGGTATGCAACTGAATAGAGTTGGAGTTTCTTCAATCTGGCAGTATATGATAGGTTTTGGAGTCCCTTTATCCTTTTGGTGAGGAACTTTTGGGGTCTCTCCAATTGCTGCAGGTGTCGGGTGAGATACATCCCGAATGGGGCATTGTACTCGATCATTGGTCTGATAAGTGAAGAGTACAGGGGAACAATGACCTCACTTGATCTGGATGTGAATCCCTTCATGATCAGATGGGCAATGTAGAAGGTCTTTCGAACCACTTTAGCAACGTGAGTGTCAAACGAGAGGCCACTGTCAACCTGGGTACCCAGGTCCCTGATAACCTCTTCTGTGCTTAGTGGGTTGCCACCTATATGGTAGCTTGGGGTTACCTTGTTTTTCCCGAAGGGTATGACTATACACTTTTTTGCGTTTAACTTCAGGCCATGGCTCTGGCACCAGCTATCAGTTTCCGTGAGACCCCTCTGAAGGATGTCTGTGTACTATCCACTATGGCACCCAGTTTGCAGTCATCCGCAAACTTTGCCAGCCATAGTCCTCCTATGTTTGCCTGTACTTCTGAGAAGTAGATGCCGAACAATAGGGGGCCAAGGACTGAGCCCTGTGGGACACCACTTGTAACCGGCTTGGAGTCTGACATGGCTCCAGCAACTCTAACCCTGTGGGTTCTGTCCTTTAGCCAGTTTGCAACCCATCTTGTGACATATGGGTTTACATTTAAGCTGGTAAGTTTCACTATGATACCCGAGTGGGGTATTGTGTCGAAAGCTTTTGCAAGGTCAAGGTAGGCTGTATGGACTGCCTTTCCCTCATCAATGGCCTTGGTAACTGTTTCCAAGAAGTCGACCAGGTTCAAAAGGCAAGATCTGCCCTTGACAAAGCCAAACTGGGTTGGGTCCAAGGTCTGCAAGTCCCCTATGTCCTTGTTTATGAGTTCCATTATGATCCTCTCCATAGCTTTGCAGACCAGGCTTGTTAAGCTTATGGGCCGGTAATTACCAGGGTCCGTGAGGCGCCACCTTTGTGGAGTGGGACCACAGTTGCCGTCGCCACTCCTTGGGCACATATCCTGTGGTAAGGCTAAGATTAAACAGCTGCCTTATGTGCGGGTTTAGTTCTTCATTGAGTTCATGTAGCACACAGCCGGGGACACCATCCGGTCCCATTGATGCTGTGTTTTTAGCTTTAGAGAGAGCAGCTTTCACCTGCGCATTTGAGATGTCTGGGAGGCTACACTCTGTTGGGATAGTTATCTCTCCTTTTGGGGGTGAAGTTTGCGCTGAACCTGTCTGCCAGTATGTTGGCAATGTCTGTGGGCTCAGTGATTTTTGTATCATTTTGGACTAATTCTGAGCATATCTGGGAGTTTCCACTCAGGTTTCTGACATAGCTGAAGAAGGCCTTATGATTGTCTTTTGAATCTATGGCAATTTTTTTGCTTTTGAGCCTCTGTCCACTGATTTGGGGGTAGGTCTGACAACTGTTTGGGGTTGGGAAGGGGTGGAAGTGAAATCTGTATCCTTGGGAAACTATATTTAAAACCAATTTGTCCTGCATAATTAGTTCCCAATTTTTTGCATGCAGAGCAATTTTACCCATTAAAGGAACAGTCAGTTGAGCAGGGCTTGGAAGATTTAAAGTCATGTCATTGAGACAGTTTACCATAGGGAGGAGTCTTACTACTCCCTGCTTTGGAAGTGGGAGCCCCCCCACTGCTTAGGCCTGTGAGTACCTTGGGACTGAAGCCTGGGTGTTCTGCTGGTTTTGCGTTTGGACGGAGAAGGCCTGGAAGAGGCAGGAAAGGACCAATTCTTAAGAGGGCCAATGCCTACTAAATCTGTGAGGCTGTACTTGCAGGAAATTTTTAACAGTTTGCATAGATTTAGCTTTTTCCTCCATCTTTTTAAGTACTACTTCTGCTTTGTTGCCAAGCAGGCGGTCTTGGTTTAAGGGAGCATCCAGTAATTTAGCTTTAACATGATCTGGCAAAGATTGCTTCTTAAGCCAAGCATGCCTTCTAAGTACAGACCCAGTGACAGCAACCCTGCAAGATGCCTCTAATGAATCAAAACCACATTGCAAAGTATGTTTTCCAACTTGTTCAGCAGAATGCATTAAATCCTGTAAGTCTTATTTTCAGCACAAGTCAAGAATCAACATCATTTTCTGTTTAAGCAATCCAGTAATATGCTGATACTTTAACATATGAAACTGTCAGTTTAAGGCCCTAGTGGCCAAGGTTGCAGAAGTGTATACCTTCTTACTCCATCTATCCAGCACCCTGGAATCTCTATCACAGGGGATAGGATTTTTGGCAGTAGTAGGCTTAATGCCCTTGGGTCCCTGTGAAATGGTCTCAGGATCCGCAGTAGGATTTTTAAAGAGGAACTTGCGAGAGTTAGGTACCCTGTAATACCTATATCAGATTTTCTGGGAGCAGGAGGTAAAGAGTCAGGGGCCAGGCTAGATTCCGAGAAGACATCTACAATGTCCAGTACAGGAGGAATAGCTAAAGTCCTGTGTTGAAGTAGGAGTAAGAATTCCATAAGCCTCTTTTTGGAGTCAGAGTAATCCTGGCTTTCCCAGCGAAAATGCTCCTAGGAGTATGCAAGGTTTCACCAAAAGAGAAATCCTCTGGAGGGGAAGCAGAGGGAATGGAGTCCTCTGCATCAGAATCCTCATAGGTAGATACGGGCAAATCCTGGTCATCAGAGAAAACAGAAATTTCAGAATCCTGATCAGAAGAATCAGAAGGAAAATCAGTCCTAGGTCTCTTAGAGGGGGAAGGGTGGCTTCCCTTGATTAGAGTAATAAGATCTTCAGCCATTCTTATTTGTTTTTTAGGCATAGGGGCCTGACCATGCGGTCTGGGCGTTGGTTTTCTAGGCATGGATCGAGTTTTAGGCCTTGAAGAAGAAGATGGCGTCAGTTTAATATGCAAGTCAGTAGGCCTGAATACATCCTCAGAAGCCGGTGCCTGCACAGCAGCTCTGGACCCATCCAAGGTAGAGACATCCGCAGGTTCCACAGTCGAAGAAGCATCTCACGGCATACCAGACTCCTAATGGATCTCAGTAGAGGCCTGCAAATCTGAAGTAGTGGGTATCAGGGGCTGCGAAAGCGCCTCACTGAGTACCGGCGAACTGGCGACTAGCATAGGAGAAGCGTCGTCAGCATCTTTGGACCTATGCGGTCTGTCTCTGTCTTTATCTTTGCGTTTTTTTGGAATGTCGGTAGTCGGGTGGCTTACTGAAGCCATTTCTGGATAATTGAACAGAGTACCAAAATATTTAGATGCGTAAATGAACCGACAACGAATAGTACGAGGCTTGAATAAGGCACAAAACTGACAGCTACGTACGTCGTGGTCTGGGCCTAAGCAAGGAATACATTACGAATGAAAATCTTTATGAGGTATTTGCTTTCTGCAAGAAATACAATTGTTAACTTTTACTGACATCGGTTTAAAGCAAGAAAAAGGATCCCCAATGGGATACTTAGCTTAGTTGAAGACTTCGGATCTGAAACTCTAAAACGAAAATTTCAGGAGTGGGCCGACCGGCACATGCAAACTGCTTCTGCTTCGGGCACCGCATGGCATGAAAGACTGATGTAATGGCGTCAGCTGCATGCTTTATACCCCTGACTACCTGACATCATGGAAGATGAGACAGCAACTGACGCAGGACCCAAGAATTTGATAAATCAGGCTGACTGAGGGCTACTGCAAGCAGATAACCCAAATGTGATGACTCAAACAGTGAAACACAAAGAACATCTTGTCAGAGATTTGGGATGCATGGCTACGCTTAAAAAGGCCCTTGTGGTCGTTAGCCTAGTAAACACCTATGAACCTTCCAGCTGGCACTAACACCAGAACTCACAAAGGGTGAAATCAGACTAAACAATTTCACCAAGGTAAACTGTACCCTCCTAGGTGAAGGTATAAATGCACTCCAAGCCTCACCCCAAGCTGGAAGTGCTAACTATGCAGAAGCTTACATTAAAGCCCTGTACAACCACTTGCATAAGTGTATAAACTCGGCCGTACCAGAAAGAATCAAAGCCACAGTCCCAAGTAAAAACAAGCTGCCATGGTGGGCATTCAGCATCGACAAACTTTATAATAAATGCAAAAAGTTGCTGTCTAAGAAAACAAAGGCAAGGCCCAACAATGGAAAAGCACCTTCCTCAGCCTCAACAGGCAAATAAGACAACTTGTCAAATACTCCAAGGGCTGCTTTGAGAGAAACTTAGCAAGTACAGCCAAGGAGAACTATAAGGCCTTTTACAGCTATGTATGTAACCTAAAGGGTAGGACCCAAGCATGTGCAGAACTAGTAGCCAACGGTATCACGCACACTGACCACACAAAGATAGAAAACCTGCTAGCCGATAAGGAAGTTTTTCGCCAAACCTATCTCCTCCTAATTTACAACATACCCTCCCCCAAACTTCCCCCACCCTACATATCTGAAGAGCAGGTCCTCAAACCCTTGTCCAAGGCAAAAAAACACAGCCTCTATGGGACCAGACAACATCCTACGCTGTCTTCTAAACAGGCTAAAACATGAAATAGCATCACCACTAAGTACCCTTTTCAATCATAGCCTAACCACAAGCTTTACTCTTGCAGAATGGAGAACAGCGATAGTTATTCTCCTCCACAAAGGTGCCCTAGCAAGAGGCCCGGGGAATTAAAGACCCATAAGCCTGACCACCTTCATCTGTAATGCCATGGAACGTATCATTATGTACCTCATAAATAAAGATATAGTGACCTCTAAACCCTGGATCCTACCCAGTCTGGCTTCATGAAGGCCAGATCCTGCCTGTTAAATCTGGTGGATTTCTTTGAAAATGTGACAAAGGCCACTGACAAGTCCACACAACATACCTTGACCTGGCAAAGGCTTTCAACACAATCCCACATTCAGGCATTACCGATAAACTTAGTAAACTGAATGTTAACCCCTTCGTTATAAGATGGGTTGACAATTGGCTCACAAACTGGACACACATACTATCAATGTGGGCGACTCCATATCAACCAGCGGTCCTGTTACCAGTGGGGTGCCACAGGGGTCAGTGCTGGGGCCTCCTACTGTTTGGTATATACTTCTTAGAAGTTCAGCTCAAAACTAAGGGGTTGTGGCTGACAAAGTCTGCAGATGACTGCAAACTATGTACAATCACTGAATCCCCAAATGATTTCAGTATACTCCAGGAGGGACTCACGCAGACCAATGACTTATTAGTCACAGTCTCAAACCGAATGCAAAGAAATGTATAATCATTCCCTTTGGCACAATGTCCCCCTCACACTATCAAATCAACAACAGTACCCATGAAGTGGTAAGAAACCTGGGATCACAAGTTGACTGCAACCTTAACTTCAACTACCATGTGTCTACTGTAGTAAGGAAAGCTTTCTACGTAGCACACTTGATTAGTAAAGGCATCACCTCGAGAACAAATGTTATAATCCCCCTCATCCAGCCCATAATGGAGTACAACACCCCATTTGGCATGTACAGTACTAAGCACCTGCAGCAATTAGAGAGATCTCAGAAGTTTCTAATAAAGAAGATCAAGGGGCTCCAGCATCTGCCTTACACAGACTAAAGTCCCTGTCACTATACTCCGCATCATATAAACTTCTTAGGGGAGACTTATGCCTGGCCTACAAAGCAATCCAAGACCCAAACCTAATGAACTTGCTGCATATCTATAAATCAAATGGGACTAGAGCTACCCGTTCCAGGGACCTAAATATGGCCTACGACTTAAATAGGACATGCTGGAGAGACAGCTTCATCTCCCAGTGACTGCAGCATCTTTGGAACAGTCTACCAATTCATGTGAAACAGAGCACCTCTATGAGAGAGGAACCTGGACGAGTGGATGGGACATTGTAAATTCTTACCGGAGATAGAGCCCACAACCCTCCTGGTCATGGGCAGTCATCATTAAATGCAATCTTGGGTACTGACTAGCATTTATATGGTATTACACAATGGGATAAACTGGCTAGGCTTAAAATGATCTCCAGGTCAATAGCCCAGTATGATCCTGTATATTAACTGTTCCATTAGATGGCTGCAGCTGTGTTTTTAATGTTGCAGAATTAAGTTTTTAAACTACAGATGCCCTCTCCTTATTCTTAGATTCTTCTTGCAAGTCTTTAAAAGCTGACCAACAAGAGGAAGGCACTTTGTTTAATTTTTGTTTAAGTTTCTTTTTAAGATTTTCTATAACAGCGTTATCAAAAGTTCCACCCTCATGGAACTGCAGTGTACTAACATTTTTTTGTGAGCTCAGACTATTTTACCAAATAATTACAACTTTATCGTCTGTATTTATGAAACGTATGTTTAGATGGAGTGCCAGGCTCCATCTCTTTTTATACCCCCACATTCACACCCATTGTAAATCTAATACAATGGGAAAATCACCCGCTCTCATACAATAATATGACAAGGCCCACTCCCGTACATTAAAACTCATTCTCATACAGAGACCAGTTGTTATATAGTAATTACTACATTATTCAAAATCACGTAACAAAAACTAACCAGCAGATATTTCAAACTCTTCTGAAGGTGGGACAAATACGGGTCTATATTATAACATCGAAGTTGCAAAACTTCGAATGTTATAATATCGAACCAACTACACCGAAGGATGAAAATAGCGAAGCCCCGGAACATCGAATTCTTACCTAGGGCAAGCTTTCGGTGGGCCGTTCCGTGGATTCGCTATTTCCTCCACTGTGGTGCGATAGTTACGGACCCTAGGGTTAGGGTGCAGCTTAAGGTAAGTGGATAGGTAGGAATGTATGTATGGTTTAGTGTAGGGTTAGAAGTAGGGTTTTGTTAAGTGTGTGTGTTTTAATTAGTTTGTGTATAGTTTTGTACGGGTAAGTGTGCGATAGTTACAGACCTTAGGGTTAGGGTGCAGGTTAAGGTTAGTGGATAGATAGGAATGTATGTACGGTTTACGGACCTTAAGGTTAGGGTGCGGGTTAAGGTTAGTGGCTAGATAGGAATGTATGTACGGTTTAGTGTAGGGTTAGAAGTAGGGTTTTAAGTGTATGTGTGTGGTTTATTTATTTTGGTGTGCTTGTGCTGTGTGTATGTTTCTCGGAACAGCAATTTTTTTCCCTGGGAAAAAAATTGCTATTCTGAGTGTTCGATGTTATCATATTTCGAAATTTCAAGTTCGAGCTTATGGTGTTCGATATTTTGGAATTTCGAATATATGATATAGACCCAAAAATACAACTATGAGCAGACACATCAGACATGCCTTGACAGAAAACCTGTCAAGAATGGGCCCAAACGGTGATTTCTGCTGCAGCAGCTCAGAGTTGGCTTGAAACCGGAGACTTTACAGGACCGTCTGTCAAGGTACAAAATAAAGTCCATGCAACACAGTTGAGAACTGTAGAAAGATCTCCTTCATTGTAACAGAACACGTTTATGGGAGACTAAGCAATCAAGGTCTTGTCTCCTCCAACAAATAAAATACAGACATTTTTAGCCTATAAAAGTTTCTGAGGAAATATTTTGTTGTCTGTCAGGCTATACCCACTGACCAGTTAAAACTAAACATTCCTTTTGTTTACTAAGAAGCTGCAGACCCTTTATCCAAGTTTTCCATTACTAGACATAATTTCCAGTCTTCCACACTGGCACTAGAAAATGCCAAGACAGTGGGAAAAAAAAAACATGACAGGCCTATGCTTTCAGGACCCATTTTGAAATGACAGATTCTGCTGTCAAAGGAAAAAGTATTATACAAAACAATTAAATATTTCTCACTTCTCCCTTCTCACTCCCCAACAAAAAGCACCGATACTGTTAACAGTAAATCATAACAGTGTTCTTCACAATACATTGTTCTCTAAGGATTGTTGTAAACTTATACCACTGTTTTAAATCATCTTTATTACATCCTATAAGATGCAATCTACATTGCATAAACTAATGGATTATATAAAATAATTGTACATAATCTATGTTGTATCCCACAAAGTGAAATCTATGCTGCCTTCCTTATAGACAGTTGTTTTATGGAATTTATATAGTCTCCTATAGAGAACAAT
Organism: Protopterus annectens; assembly: GCF_019279795.1. Taxonomy (NCBI): domain Eukaryota; kingdom Metazoa; phylum Chordata; order Ceratodontiformes; family Protopteridae; genus Protopterus; species Protopterus annectens. The sequence goes on along the minus strand of NC_056743.1, from coordinate 1,926,914,196 downwards.
CTATGTTGCATACAGATAATTATTCTATGTAATCCTTATTGTATCCTTTTAGAGTAAAATCTGTTATATTTCTTTTCTTGATAGAGTCTGTCTTTTTGCTGCATTGTTTAACAATTACAGAATGTACATATGTACGATATAGACTTCTGGATGCATACTGTAGGTTCATAGGTATATACTAGGCTAACAACCACCAGGGCCTTTATAAGCCTAGCCATGCAGTCCAACCTTGTTGTGTCCCTATGCATCATGGGCATTTATTAAGAAGGTGTATGAAAGTTTGAAAGTTTCCAAAGGTTATGTTAGTTTGGGCATTACTGTCTAACAGAGAAGTGAGAGCCAGGCTGGGTATATTTCCAATTTCCAATCCATTGGTCAACGTTATACTTAAATAGGGTTAGGAATGGACTCCGCTTCACATGGATAGGTAGCCTGTTCCAGAGCATGGGGATCCTCAGACACATATTTGTCCTGCCAACATATCTTATTTAAATGTTTGGATCTAGTGGTTCTGATTCTGTTAATTATGTGGTGTCCAAAAGGTCCAGATGCCTTGGATGCCAGGTATAGATTGCCTTTCATTAACCTGTAGGAGACCGAGTATAGAGATAGAGCTTTAAGGTGATCTATATAGAACAGTGTGTTTATACCCTGGATTCTCCTGGTAAAGAACCTTTGTGGGCGTTCCAACTGTTGCATATGTCTGGTCAGGTACATTAATGATGGGTCTTATAAGGGCCTAATAAAGTGGCACAATGATTTCCTTGGATGTGTGTATCATAACTTGTAAGTGCAAACAATTTGTGTAAGATTCCTTTTCTTGATATACATTTTATCACTTTGTTTTACTAAAATAGTACTGTCTCTCAACGAGTCTAAACTACTGAACTGAGTCTGGCAATGGTCCAGTGGGTTCAGTGCTCTACCATGGCAAAGGCTCTCTATTATAACTCTAAGACCCATGATCGTGAGTCCCAGAATAATAAAAACATTGAAACTAAAGGCAAAGAATGAATTTTTATGATCATTGTTCTCCCTTGAAATTATTTTTTGCAGGCATCAAGCCCAACTGTACTCCCCACACCACCTTAGAGTTGTATATGAACTCTGAGATCATCATACCTTGGAGAAAAGGGAATGCTCCAAGACTAGGTGACCCTAGAGTTAAGTATCGAAGTCCCCCATTTTTTGCACATTCAGTCTCACTGTTCATGAACTCAGACGAGTCTAGTAATATAAAATCATTACCAACAGGTTAAATACAAACAACCAGCCAAATTAATTAATATAGAGCCAAATGACAGAGACCGTCTGAAAATAAAATACTGTATAAGATTCATCAGTATGCACAGGTTTATAGGTAGTTACTGGGCACACAGTCTATGAGACCATTAAGGAGCTTAGCCCAAATTCCTGACTGCCCCAATTCACTGTCTTAAGTGACTTGTGTATTTAAATTAATTGCTTAAGGTCACACAGTAGGCATTTATGGGGACATGATAAGGTATTTAGGAGTATGGATTAAAAAGGCATCTGGTATGACAGTTGATATGTGGAAACAAACTGAACAAAAGAAAATACAAAACTGAGGAACTGGAAATTTTTTTATTTATGGATGTGGATAGTAAGATACAAGCAGTGAAAATGTTTTTAGTCCCCTTAGTCTTGTATATGGGTCAGGCATACTTTTATCAATCCAAGGAGAAGTTGTGAACAATAATTAATAAAGAATTGAAGGAATTTTATTTGTGAGGGAAAGAGGGCAATAGTTAAGTTGGATAAGCTGATCCTTCCAACAGAACAAGGGGTTTAGGTTTACCTGATTTGAAGGGGTATTTTAGAGCTATACAGTTAAGGCTCATACACATAACACAAGCAGAAGGATATAATTCATATTGGAAAGGGATGATGATAAAATGGGGGGGGGGGCGCTCAAGAAATGAGAGACTGGAAATTTGAATGCTGATTTTTAAGGCTAATAACCATACAGAATGTTATATTCATAAAATAGCAGAAAGTATTTAAGAGCTAAGCCAATTCAAGAATGGAGAAAGGAGATTTTGCGAGTAGAGATAACTACAAGCAGGTGTACAGAAAATAGGCAAGAGGGGTTGGGAATGTACTGGAGAATTCTGGCAAAGAAGCCAAGACATTGTGAGCAAATAACTAAAGCAAGAAAGGTAAGAGTGGGATGAGGCCAAAAAGACATTTGGTTTACAAGCTAAAGACCACCTTCCCTACCAAGGCTTGGGTACAGAGAAAGAGAAAGGGATAGGGGAATTTTAAGTGAAAGACCTGCTCTGGTAGAGTTTTTAGTTGAATCTAGAACACAATCTGTTGTTACAAAAGGGATAATTGGCAGGCCATACAAAATAAAATATTGCATGATAACTATAAGAATCAATGAGAGGAGTTTAGAAAAGATTGGGAAGACAGACTGGAAAAGCAATTTATAAGAAAACCATGGGAAGACATATGTATGCTGGTGGTGTGATGGAGAAAGAGGCAACTGTGACATATCCAGCCTGATTCTTCACCTTTCTGAATTAGGAATCAGCTCAGACAATATCCCCTGGTTCCTCCATTATCTCAGCAGCCTCTTTGCAGTCAGCTTTAAGAAACCTACTTTCCACACTACCCCTTCTACTTAAAGGTATGCCTCAAGGTTCCATTCTTGCCCCCCTTCTATCTCATTCTACATAAACAAGCTCCCTCTTGACCCCCCCTCCTTCTCCTGTTATGCACACATGATGAGGTATGTTGCCAATCGATCTGCTCTAAAACAGGATATGCAATCAGTCTTTCATTCAATGGACTGAGAACTAAGGTCAGAGTCTCAAGTCCTCCAAAACAAAATCTATGTTTGCCACCAAACAAAAACTCAGCAGAAACCACAACTTACTCATAATCCAAAATCACAACTGCACCCCTGTAAAACAGGTTTCATATTTTAAATAGCTTGTGTTATGGCTAGATCCCTCTCTTTCCATCAGCACTCATCTGCAGAATACTCAGGAAAAAGCTTAATTCTCTCTTCTTTTGGGCATGTAAGATATCCCTCTCTCTATCATGCCTCCAGATCAGCCACGGGAATTCACCTCCTTCAAACCTGAATATGAACTCTCTCATGGTCTCTACCACCATTCAATTCATCACCAGCCAAGTCCATCTCTTCATCTCTTGCTACCCTAGAAACATTTTGTTACTTTGTCTCCCAGTTAAGAAAACACTACTACTCTTAGGCTCTCAGTTACAGATACTTCTACATAAACAGTCTCTTCCTCCTCTAACTGACAAACTAATATAACAACTCAGAAACCATAGCTACTCGGCACCATTTTTTCCAAATACCTCAATCCAAACTTCATGATTCTGACCCCAACCTCTGGGAATTCTTCTCTCAACATCTTAGATGAGATTTTAGTAAAGCACAAAATTTAGTGAATGATGATGCGTCTAACACTCCAAGCTAAATATACATGCAACTTGTAAGCCACATAATCTACACTAACCATTACTTTTCCTGCAATGTTCACTTCCATAATGCATTTTACAATCTTGCGTGCTTACATTTTGTGACTGAAACATATCAGTTTGTCATAATTGTACATCTTAAATATTTGTACATATTGCTTCTTATACTTTTTTTTTTCAGAAAATAACTGAGTCATTATATTTTTTAAACACTGATATGATGTGTTCTGCACCTGCAGAACATACTGATGCAGGAAGCACTGAACCTACAGGGCATGCTAATCATGTGAGCCCTGCACCTGGAGCACCTGCAGACACGGCGAGCCCTGCCCTCTGCAGCACATACAGATGGACTCTGTTAAAAAACAGACTACATTTTCCTGACATAACTTTTCACAGGTGAATCCATGCTATCCTCAATTCTGTGCCGTAATGGCCTGTAAGTATGCAATAATCATTGTATGTATGCATACCTCTCAACCGTAACAAATTCCTCTGTAAATACCGGTTGTGAGGGCAAAATATTTGGGTGCCATGAATTTCCGAGTGGCCCCTTTAATTTCCAAATCTCCCAGGTTATTTTTTTGTCTAAATTCATTGCTGATGTCATCACGTAGAAGCTGTGTGTGATAACATCAGCTTCACTCAGCATGCTACCAGCCTGTCGGAATTCTGCTGAAGGCTCGAGGGGGTGTGTACTCTCTTTGTTTACTATTTTCCATAAGGTAATGTGGTTGCCATTGTAGCAGTCAACAACAATTCTAGCAGGCACCAGGCAGCTGTTTTTTGTTTTAAATTAGTAAAAGCAACCGCTGAGCCATTCAGAATCATTGCTATTACTTAATTTAGGTGCAGCAGTTGAGAGCTGTGAAGTCAGACCAGTCTGCCGGTCTAAGAGAGACAAGTTTTCTTCTCTCTTCTTAATCAGGCAGAGCACAGAAAAAAATATCCACTACTACTTCCAGTTCTTTCCTTGGCTCCTCCAGGTAAGGAAGAAAAAAAAAAAAAAAAAAAAAAAAAAAACGGGTACTACTACTTTTCTCTGGCAAATTTAATAGTGACTATATAAAATGGTAGTCGAGTTTCAGTGTTACATCCTTCAGAAAATGCACGCTAACAAACTCTGTTATTTGTAAGATTAAGAGCAATATCGAAAATCTAAATCTGTCCATTGTCCTCTCTCTCTCATTATTTTTGGCTTTGTCCCGACTCTTTTTTAGTAAAGAGTGAATAGTTGTTAAATGTACAGTTTGGCACTAGGGAGTTTGCTAAATAGTGAACACTAGGGGAATAAACACAGCACAACAATGTAAGCAAAACAAAATATACAGCATGTTATCGCTTTGGAAAAAGGACCATCTGTTGTTGCTCCTGCTGGGACTGGCATGGCTGCTTAGTGTTATAAAAAAGTGAGGAGAGAGGCAAGTATTTGCTGCATCCTGTCAACCGAATTGCAGTACTGCTTAGATATACGCGACACAAGTGTTTGATAAAATTCATGCTTTGTAGCTGTAAATAGGCAAGAAATTGTGACAAGGCTGTGTAAAGTTCGCAAAGCCTACTATACTGTAGTTGCTGTTATATTGTAGAAAATGTTGCTACTGTGTAGCTGAGAGAACATGCTAAATACTTATTAACATACATTTCCAGAGGTGTGCTTTAACTGTTTACAGCTGATGGCAGTAAGCAGTTCCTTGTAACATTACAACACAACAGTTTATGGACACGTTAAAAATTCTTGAAGCAGGAATGTTAAGTGAACAGTTAGTGACCGTTTGGTCGTGGTAGCAATCCTAGTTTGGAAGACCCCTGACAGTCACTAGGGAAACTTCTTGCAGAAGTGTTTGGAGAGAAATGTGCCCTAGCTAGAATAGATTGCTGTGATTTGTAAAATTCTTTATAATAAAAGTTGTAAAGTTTGTAGTGAACCTCCGATCTCACTACAAGAGTTTTCCCTTTTTCACTTCCCCTTATGCAGGACAGTGATGTATTTAATGACATAATGCAGTTTGGTACAGAAATGACATGAATGCTGGCTGAAAGTAGAGATGCTATTTAGAGAAATCCCAAGATGTTGAGAGCTCTGACAGAAGATTTCAAATATTATATCCACAATAAAAATTAATTCTGCAGCATTTTACATATATTTTAGAAAATGGTCTTGGGTTAGGCAGGTGACTGGAGCAGCAAGTCATGTGCATCTCTCTCTCTCTCTCTCTCTCTCTAGTTTTGGGGCTTTGTACTAGTTTGTACTGTGTGTCCTAACACTAATTAACATGGTGCAGTGGTGAAACGGTAGCATTGTCACCTCACAGCAAGAGGTTGTCCCGTTTGATTCTCGGCTGGAGTGCCTTCTGTGCGGAGTCTGCATGTCCTCCCTGCATTTGTATGGGTTTCCTCAGAGTGCTCCATTTTCCTCCCACGTTTCAAAGACATGCGTCTGGAGATTTTCTCTCCGGGCCTCTGCTGAAAATTGCTTCATTCCAATTCTGACTTTCCTGGTAAACAAATGTAAATAAATAAATAAAATAATGATCTAAAATACATCATAATGGATATTATCTATTTGAATATGTGTGTGTGTACATGTGATTACTGTTTACATCTATTAATGTCGGAGCCTCTGCATCTCATCTGTGTTCGTATATATGCATGCGTTTCTGTCTGTGTGAATGTGTGTGTATGCAGACATTATTAAATACTTGTAGAACTTATATTTTTGATGTAAAATGCTTCCAGCAACAATTAATATCCTCTACCAACTTTAAAACAATAACAAATAGAAAATCAGCCCCAGCACGAGCAAACACCAATCCAATAAATGGGCTCTTTTAAGCCCAGTGGACTTTCCCGGTAAACAAATGCACTAAAATAAATAAATAAATAAAAGGTAACGAACAGGATACTGGATGGAAATAATTTTAATGAAGAACACACGTATTAAGCGCTTTCTCCTCCACAAAAGTGAGACTTCATCAGAATACAAAGTTACATTCAATGACCCTTGTTTAACTATCTTACCAAACAACACGATTGGTTAACAATACAAAACAGTGTACATTAATATGAGCGTCCACACCAACCTCAAACGGGTGTAATGTCGAATTTCAAAGTGGCGAATGGTTAGAATGTCATACAAAACACAGAATGCGACATTTCCAACCGCTCTACCACCAAAACAGGTGCAACCATGGGTCAAAAGGAGGGGATATTGTGCGTTTCGCATATCTCGGGTTTGCAATTGTGAGAACTTGCTGCACTGTTTTCGAACATTTTCCGATCGGCCATCCACCGGCCGATCAAATGAATGTATACCATACAAAACACCTATTCACTTTTCACTTACTATTAATGACTTAAAAAATTCCCATGAAGAAGTAAACTTAAAACTGTTAAAATGCATTGTTAAGCGCACACAGAAATTGAATTCTTGCATGTAGAACATCCTTTGATTCCATGCATAAAAGGGCTTCCTAAACTACATAAGTTAATACTTCCACCTCCCATGAGTCCCACTGTTGTGGGTGGTGGATGGTTAACAGAAACCATGTCCCTATACATTGAACAGAAACTCGGTCCAGTGGTCAAACAGATACCTACAATCTTAAGGGACACTACACAACTGTTAAGTGATATCGAACAATATAATAATGAATATATAGATAGTGTGAAGTTTTTCTAGTTACACTGGATGTTAAGAATTTATTTACTTCCATACCTAATGATTATGGGATAGATGCCATTAGGCACGTTCTGCATAGTCTGACCAGTATGAATAATGATGAAGTTTTCTTGATTTGTACCCTTCTTGAGATGGTGCTCACTAACAATGTATTCATGTTTGAAAACAACCTTTATTTGCAATGGTGTTGTGTCGCTATGGGCACCCCATGTGCGAATTCCTATGCAAATTTGGTAATGTATTTTTGGGAAAACTCTACATGTTTTTAAATGTGTTTACTACTCACGCATTATTTTGTACAGACGTTTTGTGGATGATGTTTGTTTTCTTTCTCTGAAAGGGAGACGTCTCTTTATTATATGAGTTTAACTATCTTGAATCTAGCACTGAATTTCTGAAATTTACGTTTATCCATAATATGCATAAGATAGATTTTCTTGACGTTTCTATCCTTAAAAACAGTACTGGGTTTCTTAGTACTAGGTTGTTTCGAAAACCATGTTGTAGAAATGGGCTGCTGCATTTTAATAGCATGCATCCTAGATTTATATATTTTTGAATATAGTGAAAGGACAATACCATAGAATAAAAAGGATTTGTAAAGAACAAGATGTGTTAAATGATGAAATTGTAGTTTTAGAGAGGCTGTTCAAAGATAGAGGTTATACAGATAGTGCAATAAAAAAGGCCAGAGAACAGGTTTTTAAAAATGATAGTTTATTAATAAATGACTTGGGTGTAATGAAGCATGTTGCCTTGGGTACAAATATCTATTCCTCTAGTAAGAAACTTAGTGTCATTGTGAAATATACCAATGACAATGAAATTGTTACTAGAATTATAAAACGAAACTGGCATATATTAACTACAGATCCTTCCACAGAAGAACTAATAGGAAGGACACCCAGTTGTGTTTATAAAAAGTTTTAATTTAAAACAGATTTTATGTAAAGATAAAACAGTGGGCGAGATTGAACATTTTTATGAATTTTGGTACGTTTCCGTGTGGTTCATGTAACATGTAAAGTGATAGATAATACCAAAGTTTTTTGTCATCCTTCCCTAAAGTTTGAGTTTTTGCCAAATTTTATGCTACTTGTAATAATGGTAATCTTATATATTTGTCTACCTGCACATGCTGTAGTTGTTTTTATGTGGGAAAAACTTCTAGGAGGCTCAGAGATAGAATTTATAATCATTTATATATCAAAAATGCCAATATGCAAAATGCTTTGGCAAAACATATCTCTGAGTTTGTACTCATGCTTTTAGGTTCAAAGTACTACAATTAGTATTTGTCAGTGAGAGAGGAGGTAATACTAATAAGTACTACAATTAGTATTTGTCAGTGAGAGACGAGGTAATACTAATAATTATTTGGCATGTATAGAACTAGGTTGGATTTTTAAGTTACGAGCACATGTTTTTCCTGGTCTAACTTCTTTTATTAGCATTAAACCAGCTTTGGAAGCACGACAAAATTAAATGAATGAACTTTGTATTTGTTTCCAAGTCGGTTCTTAAAAACATTCTAAATGTAGGTTTAAAAACAGTTTTAGTTTTATTTTAACTAATTGATTAGTTAAGCATTAGTCACTATAGTGATGTTTTTAAGTTGCTTAATGATGTACAAGTGATTATTGTTTGATTATTTAAATTAATTATATGGAGTATGCTATTTAAACTGCAGGTTTCATTTGGTAATTTAGATCTGAAGAAGCATGGTTTCCACGTGAAAGCGCTCATCTGCTGTTTCATTAAAATATCGTTTTTACTTGGATATATCTTCTTGTGGTGGTCCTTCCTTGTCTGCTTACTGATACCGTTGTTTTTATCTTGGACTGGACCTTTGGGCAGCTTGAGACATTGGTTTTGCAGCACTTTTCACATACTATTAATGACTTAAGAAACTCCCATGGAGAAGTAGACTTAAAACTGTTAAAATTTAGAAGTTTTGTACTTACCATAACGTTCCATCTGAGTAGGTGGATTCATTTGTCTGCAACCTGTGGGTTATGGATCCGATATCGGATCCGAACCGGCATGGTTTATCCAGCTATGGATCCGAGCTCCTAGCTCCTCCCCTCACCCATAATGCCCTGCTCTCCCTACATGACCTCAGATCAAGTTTGCCCAGAATCAAAATACCCTGGAAAGGGTAACACCTAATATGCAGGAAACTGACAAGGCCAGGGGGATAGGAGGGCGGGATGGTTGCAGACAAATGAATCCACCTACTCAGATGGAACGCTATGGTAAGTACATAACTTCTAAATCTGAAGTAGGAGATTCATTTGTCTGCAACCTGTGGGACAGAGTCCCCAGCTACCTGAATCTTGGGCGGCCGTCATGGAAGGATATTCCGGAGCACCGCGGAGCCAAAGGATGCTCTACCTCTAGATGTGATATCCAGTTTGTAATGAGAAATAAAGGTATGGGATGAAGCCCAAGTGGCTGCTGAACAAATGTCATCCAGAGGAATCCTAGCCTTAAAGGCCGCTGAGGTAGAAACTGACCAGGTTGAATGGGCATGGACTCCCTCCGGTGCGGGCCTCCCAGAGGCTTGATAAGCTAGAAGAATACACTGTGAAATCCAGCGTGACAAGGAGACTTTGGAAATTGGCTTACCCAGATTGAATTTGGCAAAGGAAATGAATAACTGGTCGGATTGCCTATGACCAGCTGTCCTGTTAAGATAAAAACGAAGCTGCCTGTGAACATCCAAAGAATGCAGCTTGTATTCACCCTTGTTCTGATATTTAGGAAAGAAAACAGGGAGGTTAATGGACTGATTAATGTTTGCTTCTGAAGCTACTTTAGGAAGAAAGGAGGGATTGGTCCTGAGGTATACGCGGTCCGGATGGAAGACCAAATAAGGAGGCTTTGAAGATAAGGCTTGAAGTTCCGAAACTCTTTTGGCCGAAGTAATGGCTACTAAGAAAGCAGTCTTGAGAGATAAAAATTTAAGATCTACTGTGGCCGCAGGTTCGAATGGGGGAGCAGTCAAGGCCTGAAGAACCAAGGAGGAACCGCTTGCTTGACAGGGGGCCTAAGGAGAAAGGTGCCTTTAAGGAAGATTTTACACAATTTGGCAGACATAAGTGGTCCAGAGTCATGACCAACATGATAGTGAGAAATGGCCGCAAGCTGCACTTTGACCGTGGACCTACTGGCACCATCATTAAAGAGAGTGGTTAGGAAGTCTAGCACCAGAAGAAGGGGAACCGTGAAGGGATCTAGACCTTGCCGCTCCGCCCAAATGGAGAATCGTTTCCATTTACTGCGGTAAACCTTCCTGGTAGATGGTTTATGAGCCGCTACCAAGATGGCCTTAACAGGAGATGAGATACCGGGAGTCCTAATTAGGAGTGGAACTGTAGCAGCCAAGCAGTTAGTGTCAGGTTGTCCAGATTGGGAGGTGATAGGTTGGGAGGTGATAGGTTCGATAGATGCGATAACAGATCTGGAATGGGATCTAGAATCCAAGGTGGATTCACCGAGTGAGACCTTAGGAAAGGGAACCAGATCTGTCGAGGCCAGAATGAGGCAATGAGGATCATTCTGCACCCCAACCGAGAGGCTTTCTGAAGAACTAGGAGCATCAGAGGCAAAGGGGGGTAAGCATAAAGAAGACCGGGAGGCCAAGCATGCACCAGAGCATCTCTCGGGGAATCCCCTGGAGGAGGGATTAGAGCGAAAAAACTGTCGCACTTGGTGTTTAAGGGAGATGCAAAAAGATCGCAACAAGGAGTTCCCCACCGTGCGAAGATACGTTTCGCTACTTGAGGATTGAGAGACCACTCATACGGGGAGAGAATGGTGCGACTGAGCTTGTCCGCCAGGATGTTGGACCGACCCGGAATATGCGTTGCGATGAGAAAGCGGTTGGTGGAGATCGCCCATTCCCACACTCTCATGGCTTCTCGACATAAGGGATAAGACCTGGTTCCCCCCTGTTTGCTGATGTACCAGACCACCGACATGTTGTCTGACTGAATCGCAATTGTTCCCAGGGGAAGAAAGGCCTGAAGTGCTCACAACGCCAAGAGCACTGCTCTCATCTCTAGAACATTGATATGCAGGGAGGTCTCTGAGTCGTTCCACGTGCCTTGGACCGTCCTGCCTGCAAAATGCCCCCCCACACCCGAGGCGGGAGGCGTCTGTGGTTACCGTGGCGAGAGGGGGAGAAGCACAAAAGGGGCGGCCTCCGTGGAGATGCTGTGAGTGGAGCCACCACAAGAGGGACTGCTTGCAAGCCTTGCTGATCGCAATGGGATGATGCAGAGGTAGAGCAAGGTAAGACCACTGAACTTGAAGTGTCCACTGAAGGATCCGCATATTGAACCTGGTGAGAGGAAGAGATATTGCTGCCGCCATGGACCCTAGAGCCCTCCGGACCAATTCCGCCGGAACAGAGCTGGAGTGGAGGATGGCCCGCATCTGGAGTCGCAAATTCTGAATTCTGTCGGCTGTGAGGAAGGCTCTTAACTCCCTCGTGTCTAACCTGGCACCTATAAAATCTATCAACTGAGTAGGGGCCAGGTTGGATTTTGCTAGATTTATCGTGATGCCCAAGCGGGGAGCTTGATGAAGAAAATAGTCTCGCCCCAATGATAGTAGATGCCTTGTTGGGGCGGTAAGGAGCCAGTCGTCCAGGTATGGGAAGACCTGCACCCCCTGAAGCCTCAGGTGGGCCGCAACCACTGCTAATACTTTGGTGAACACCCTGGGGGCTGTGGTGAGACCAAAGGGAAGGACCCTGAACTGGTAGTGACTGGCTCCCAGCAGGAAGCGAAGAAACCTCCTGGAACGTCTGTCCATTAGTATGTGATAGTACGCATCCTTGAGGTCTATAGAGCACATCCACTGAGTCTCTCCCAGAAGGGGGAGGATGGATTGCAAGGTGACAATCCGGAACTTCTCCTTGGGAACTGCCAGGTTTAACAGGGACAGGTCTAAAGTTGGTCTTAGGTCCGCCGTCTTCTCTGGCACTAAAAAGAACCTGGAGTAGAACCCTGATCCGATCTGGTCTGGGGGGATGGGCTGGATGGCTCTTTTCTCCAGCAGATGGCCAATTTCTGCTGAAGCGGCCTCCCACTGACCGGGTGGAACGTCGGGGAGGGATTTGAATTTTGGCATGTGATGAAAGGGGATCTTGTATCCTCTGGATATAATGCGGAGGACCCAGCGGTCTGATGTTATGGACACCCATGCCGCTAGGTGCTCCAAAAAACGTCCCCCGACTGCCTCCAGAGTGGAGCAGTCGGGCAACCCTTCAGGGCTGCTGCGCGGGCCGTTCAGAGAAAGGTTCTCTGGACCCGAAGTTCCTGGGAGCCCCTCTGCCCCTGGGGCGGCGTCCTCCCTGTCCTCCTCTGCCACGGAAGGACTGGTTGTCCGGAGCGGGTTGGGATTGCTGCGACTTCCGGAACCACATCTTCTTCTGGCCCTTTTGGCTCCTACAGTAGGACCTCTGGGGCACAGAGAAGCGGATTCCGATGGCAGACAGCGTCTTCCCGTCCTTTTCGCTCTGTATCAAGGTGTCGTAAACCGTCTTGCCAAAAAGGGTAGAACCATCGAAGGGCTCCATGAAATCGCAATGGCGGAGCCAGGCCTGGCGCCTCGTGACTAGGCCTACTCCTGCAGCTCTAGCGGCTCCCTCAGTAGCATGGGACAGCAACCGCATAGAGGTATTCGTCACGGATCGAAGAGTGGCCATACGGGTGGAGTGCAAAAGTTTGTCCTCCTCCGACATGGACTCAGGGGGGGATGCAGCGTATTCCTTAATAAGATCGTGCTGCATCCTAATCACGTGCCAAGTAGTTGAGCGCCCTCACTGAGAAGGTCGCAGAACTAAACATTCACTTCCCCAAGCGGTCCATCATCCGAGACTCCTTGCTCGGAGGGTGGACTGAGGGACTCTCCTGAGCGAGTTCCCTCTTGGTGGCTGCTGCCGTCAACATGGCATCTACAGGGGGCCCCTTACTCCAGTGGGCACGGTCAGCAGAGGGGCTAAGGATACGGTCTGGCCTTTTGGGAATTGGCTCCACGGTGTCCGGTTCCTTCCACGCCCTGGTGGTAATGAGGTCCACCAGGGGGTCGGCAGGAGGGGACACCCAAGAGGTAGGCAGGCCCACTTCGAATGCCTCCAAGAACACGGACTCGTCCGAGGAAGACTTGGGGGCAGACCACCCCCCCTTATGCGAAGCATTTCCATGATGTCTCCACAGGAGACATCCTCGGGGGGTGATCTTGGGGAGCCTTCCCCTTCCTCCAAATCAGTGTCTTCAGTTAAAGACTCAGGGGAGTCTATGTGCCTCCTTTTACCCGTATGCTTGCGAGGGGTTTCCTCGGGGGGGCTGTCCGAGGAGCCCTCGCAAGCAGTGTCTTGTTCCAAAGGAACAGCTTGTGGCAGTGAAGCAGGCTGTCCCAGTGGCCAGATGGTGGAAGCCTGACCCAGTGCAGATGGAGCGCGGGACGGAGCCGAAGCAAGTGCCGGGGGTCTGGAAGCCCTCAACAGAGCCCTCTCCACTACATCAAAAGCCGAGGGGGAGCCAGCCCCGACCAAAGGATCCGAAAGTCGGCTCCCCCTCGGATCCGAAGAGTGGATTGGAGCCTGCCCCGAGACACTCTGATCCAAGGGACCAGTGCGCTCCGACACAGATGGCGCCGAAGGCACACAGTCCCCCGGATCCGAAGCTTGGAGCCAGGCTCCGAGAGGTCGGATCCGAAGCACTCGAGGGCAGGGTCGGATCCGAAGTACCTAGTACTATTGGCGCCGACCCACCCCCGGCTCCGAAGCTGCCCGGCTCCGAATGCTCCGAACCCGGGTAGCGGGTCGGAGAAGGAGCTATAGGCTTGAAAAATGGGGTCGAGCTCCCCCCCAGAGGGGGGGGAGGCAGGAGCACTCCCATCTGCATCTGGGCCTGGATGAACCTTCTCATCATCCGGTCCAGATCGGCGTCAGAAAGGCTATACGTGGATCTCGAAGAGGCTACCGAGGTAGGCCTTGAGTGCCTCCTCGATAGCCTTGACGGAGATCGGGTCTCCTCCTCCTCAGGCCCCGGTGAAAAGCAGACCGGAGACGAGGGGGGGGGGGAGAGCCAGTAGCCAAGGAGGCCGGAGGAGAGGCCCGCTTAGCTGGTGGGGCCGAAACGGAGGTCTCGGCCCGCCGCTTGTGGTGCTTGTCTCTCCGGTCCTTTTTTCTTGCCTCTCTCTCCTCCAACTCAGCAGCGGGAGGTTGAGTCCCAGGTGGAGGAGGGGGAGCAGGCGAGGAGGGAACCGAGGCCACTGTACCCACCACAGGAGCGGGAGCCGAAGTCCCGCCAGGACCAGCTTCGACCTCCGCTCCTTCAATGCCCTGGGGTTGAACCCTGCACAAATTGAACATCCAGAAGTGAGGTGTCCAACCCCAAGGCATCGAACGCACCGAGTGTGGCCATCAGCAGGGGATAGCTTATGGCCACACTCGGAGCACTTGGAGAATATTGTCTTAGGGGCTTCTGACATAATAAAGTCTTTTTTTTTTTTAACAGAAAAAACAAAAGACAGAGACCAGTACTAAACTAGTACACGCACAAGGCCCCACACAAAACACTCACACAGAAACTCCGACCAGCGAGGGGAGGGTAGAAACTAAAAGTTTTTAAAATTAAAAAATTTTAAGCTGAAAGTATCAAATTATAAAGGGGAACCTAACACAATCACTCAAATATCACCACAAATACTCAAAATAATGCTTTCTTGAAGTAGAAAAAATCACTTAGCTGAAGAGCTCAGAATCCAAGACCTGGTTACCAGCGCGGCAAACTAGATCTGAGGTCATGTAGGGAGAGCAGGGCATTATGGGTGAGGGGAGGAGCTAGGAGTTCGGATCCATAGCTGGATAAACCATGCCGGTTCGGTTCCGATATCGGATCCATAACCCACAGGTTGCAGACAAATGAATCTCCTACTTCAGATGCATTGTTATACACACACAGAAATTCACAAGTTAATACATGCACAACACTTTTTGAAAAAAAAAATTCTAACATTTCTCAGCTTTCTCCTGTAATACAGGAGATATAGAAATTACTTCACCGAGACCTGGGGGAACATTAGCAGCCAGTCTCAATTGCCAGCGCATCTCTTTCTTCATCAAGACATTCTTCCAGTTACCCCCTTTCTGGTCTAAAGCAATAAAATCCAAAATGTTACAATAGACATTAGATCTAAATTCATTCTCATCACATGATATGGTGATGTCAAAATAATGTGTGGTGTTACTTAAATAATCCTGAAATAGTGGGATATCATCACTAGGACCATTCCACAAGAAAAACAAATCAGCCAGGAATCTAGTGTATAACACAACATTCTTCCAATTAGGGGCACCTGAACAAGAATTTGTTTTCCCATCCCAACAGAACCATTAATTATTTGAACATCACCATATCATGTGACGAGAATGGATTTAGATCCAATGTCTATCATAAAGAGACTTTCTACAACTCTTATTTACATTTTTTGAGTAACCACCCTTTAACGCAGAAGAATAGCTTGGTTAAAGGTCAGGCCATTCGGGTGGCGAGGATGACCTCCCATTTTCAGGATGTGAAGGGAGAACTGGACAAGGTGAGGGAAATGTTTAAACAAAGAGGTTACCCTAAGGGGTTAGCTGAACATATTCTTCAGGAAGTCTATCACAATTCAGGTCATAAATATCAACCATTGTTGGGGGTGGGGTTAGACCAGGAACAAATGGTGGTGGCCTTTAATTTGAGAAAGCCTGTATACAGCAGTATAACTACTTGTGTGGTGACATAGGAAAGAACTGGCATATATTTAAGGTAAACCCACAAATTCTTGGGGGTATTTGGTAATGAACCCGTGTTTATACATAAAACAGGTGCCAATTTCAAACAGTTGTTGGAATACAAAACTAAGATTAAGGAAGAGGATGGAAAGGGGACTAACCCTTGTGGGGACTGCAGGCAGTATACATACATCAATAAGGAGGGACATTCCACATTATGGAACGTTATGAAAACGAATTAGAAGTTATGTACCTACCATAACGTTCCATGTTAGTTGTCTTCTCTCGCCTTCTTTCTTGCTGGATGGGTTCGGAGCCGATCCTCGGCTCCGACTCGGCACTTGCTTAGCTTGAGAACTCCTTTTACCAGCTCGAGGCAACCCTATATCCCATGATGCAAGGCGGGACTACCTCAGATCTCGTTTGGTAGCTAAAATACCCTGCTAAGGACTAACCTAGTAGAACTAGGAAAAACAAGTTCATAACAAAGGACTCCTCTAATGAAGACTCAGGAGGGAACAACCTGAGAAGAGGAAACTCTTCAAGATCTGTCCAGGCCAGGGGAAGGAGGGAGGGACGCAAGAAAGAAGGCGAGAGAAGACAACTAACATGGAACGTTATGGTAGGTACATAACTTCTAAATGTTAAGTTGTCAATCTCGCCTTCATTCTTGCTGGATGGGACTGCGTCCCTAGCACCTGTATCCCGGGTGGCTCAATGGAACAGACTCTTGAGAACTGTGGAACTAAAACTGTCCCTAGAGGCCAAATCTAATTTGTAATGAGAGACAAAGGTATGAGGAGTGGCCCAAGTAGCTGCTGCACAAATGGTATCAATGGGTAGTCTATCCTGAAAGGCTGCAGAAGTGGATAGACTCCTGGTTGAGTGTGCTTTCGGTTTAGAAGGTAGTTGCTTGCCTCTGAGTGAATACACGTAAGAAATGGTGGAAGACAACCATCTGGATAAGGTCACTTTTGATACTGGGAGACCTTTCCTGTTTTCTGCATAGGAGACAAATAATTGGTCTGATTTCCTGAATTGTTTAGTTCTATGCAAATAGTACCTGAGCTGACGATGGACATCCAAAAAATGAAGCTTTTGTTCAGCTCTGTCAGAATAATTAGGGAAAAAGACTGGTAGATCGATAGATTGATTAATATTAGTTTGAGAAACAACTTTGGGGAGAAAGGAAGGATTTGTTCTCAAGGATACCCTGTCCTTGTGAAAAACCAAGTAAGGGGAACGGATGCAGAGAGCTTGAATCTCGGAAACCCTTCTTGCTGAAGTGACAGCCAGTAAAAATATAGTTTTCCAGGTCAATAACTTCAAGGAACATGAAGCAGACGGTTCGAAGGGTGGTAAAATCAAGGATGCTAACATTAAATTCAGATCCCATTGTGGAGGAGGATGTTTTATTGGCGGCTTCAGGAGAAAGACTACTCTCAGAAAGGCTTTGCATAGTCTATGTGACATAATGTTATGATCTTGCAAGCCAACATGATACTTGGAAATAGCCGCCAGTTGAACTTTTACTGTAGATGAAGAAGATCCTGACTGAAAAACTTCAGCCAGGAAATCTAAAACAGAATGCACAGGAGCAGTAAAGGGATCAATATTTCTGGAGTTTGCCCAAAGGGAAAAACGTCGTCACTTGCTAGCATAAATGGTTCTGGTGGACGACTTCAAGGAAGCTACTAAGATATCTCTGACAGGATCAGAGATCATAGGAAGCCTGGCTAGGGAAGGAAGTGGAGCAACCAAGCAGTGAGGTTGAGAGAATGAATGGCCCGGTGCTGTTGACCCGACTGGTGGATCAAAAGATCCGGAACTGGGTCCAGATGCCAAGGCTGCACCAGGAGGTGACGATGCAGAGACGGAAACCAAATTTGTCGAGGCCAGTAAGGGGCAATGAGAATCAACTTGGCCCTCAAAACGGTGGCTTTCTGAATGACTTGTGGAATCAAGGGAAAAGGAGGAAAAGCGTACAGAAGTCCCCGGGGCCAATCCTGGGTTAGAGAGTCTCTCAGGGGTTGGCCTGGTAGGGGAAAGAGGGTGAAGAAGTCGGGGCACTTGTTGTTTTGGGGTGTAGCAAAAAGATCGCAACAAGGTGTGCCCCACTTCAGAAAAATCTGGTCCACTATAGATTGATTGAGAGACCACTCGTGAGGCATGAGAATGGCTCTACTCAGCCTGTCTGCCAAGAGGTTGGACCTGCCGGGGATGTGCATTGCTATCAGAAACCGATGAGAGGAGATTGCCCATTGCCAAAGTCTGAGAGCTTCTCGACACAAAGGATAGGACCTGGTCCCGCCCTGCTTGTTGATGTACCAGACCACGGACATGTTGTCCGTTTGCACTGCAATAGTTCCTGCGGGAAGAAAGTCGTTGAGGGCTTGCAACGTTAAAAGCACCGCTCTCATCTCTAGGACATTTATGTGCAGATGGTATTCTATGGGTTGCCACTTCCCGTGGACCATCCTGCCCTGATAATGCCCCCCCCACCCGATCAGAGAGGCATCCGTAGTGACTGTGGCAACCGGAGGGGGAACAAATGGTCGGCCCTGATAAAGAAGAGGGGAAGATATCCACCAGTTCAGATGAGTCCTGCACGATTGTGTGACTAATATTTCGTGTCTCATCGGAAGACTGTGGAACGACCACTGAGTGAATAACATCTACTGCAGAAGACGCATGTGGAAGCGAGCCAGTGGTAGAAGAACAATGGCCGCAGCCATAAGACCTAGAACTTTTAGTATCAATCTGGCTTTGACTTTGCTGCTCTGCAATAAAATCCGAACGTATTTTTGGATGTCCAGAATTCTCTGATCTGTTAGTCTGGCTAACAACTTGACGGTGTTTAATTCTGCGCCTATAAAGGTGATAGATTGGCAAGGCAGCAGAGAAGATTTTTCGAAATTCACTGAAATTCCCAAACTTTTGCAATGCTGCAGAGTGTAGTCTCTGCTCTGAAGAAGCTGATGCTTGGTGGTGGCGGAGAGGAGCCAGTCGTCCAAATAAGGAAACACCTGGAATCCTTGACATCTCAGATGAGCTGTGACCACTGCCATGCATTTGGTAAACACTCTGGGGGCTGAAGTGAGGCCAAAGGGCAGGGCTCTGAATTGATAATGACTGGTCCCTAGCCGAAAGCGGAGAAACCTCCTGGAGCGCCTGTGTATCTTTATGTGATAGTACGCGTCCTGCAGGTCTATGGAGCACATCCAGTTGTCCTTGCCCAGAAAGGGCAGAATGGACTGAAGCATGACCATCCAGAATCTTGCCTTCTTGACAAATCTGTTTAGATTGCTCAGGTCTAATATTGGTCTCCAATCTCCCGTCCTTTTGGGGACCAAAAAGAATCTCGAGTAGACGCCGGATCCTACTTGGTCTGCTGGAACAGTCTGGACGGCTCTTTTTTTAAAAGCTTTGAAACCTCCTGTTCTGCCAAATCCCTTTGACCGGGTGAGATGTCTGGAAGGGATTGGTGAGGTACGGGATACCTTTCGAAGGGGATTTTGTAACCCTCGGATATGATCGACTATACCCACAAATCTTGTGAAAGGGAACGCCAGGCTACTGGGTACAGCAAAATCCTTCCCCCGACTGCCTCCAAGGGTGGACAGTCGGGTAACACCTCAGGGGTGCTGAAAGGGCTTCTCAGGAAGAGACTCCCTGTTGCCCTGGTTCTGAGGACCCCCTCTGCCTCTAGGGCGGCGTTTATTATTGTTACCCCCTCTGTCTCTGGGGGTAAACTGACCACGTGTGTCCGGCGCAGCTCCTTGGGCTTTACGGAACCACATCTTCCCTCCCTTCTGACCCTTGGGATAGGGTCTAGGAGGGGTGGAAAAATGGACTCCAACGGCAGAAAGAGTTTTGCCGTCCTGCTCACACCTGGTCAAGGTTTCCTTCACCTGAGGTCCGAACAAAGCCGAACCGTCAAAGGGGGTATTGGTGAAGGACACCTTAAAGGGGTCCACAAAATTACAAAGCCGCATCCAGGCTTGACGTCTAAGAGCCACTCCTGTGCCTGCGGCTCTGCTCGCTCCATCGGCTGCATAAGATATGAGCCGCATGGAGGAGTTGGTTAAGGAATTCAGGATTGCTAGCTGTGAGGCAATCTTTTCTTGAGCCCCAGCAGCAGAAGGATCCTGGACCACTTCACCTAGTTCCTTGAGAATATCTCTTTGAAGCCTGGTGAAGTGACAAAGGTAGTTCAGCGAACGCATAGTAAAGGTCGCTGAAGAAAACATCCGCTTTCCATACCTGTCCATGGTCCTAGAATCTTTGTTAGGAGGATGGACAGGTACTGAAGGATCCGCAAGTTCCTTCTTGGTGGCCGCCACCACCACCATAGCATCCACAGAGACACCCTTAGACAGAAACTGCTAGTCTGTAGGGGCCGTAATAAATTTGGATGGTCTCCTGGGGACAGGTTCCACAGAATCTGGAGCTGCCCACGCCTTCCGAGCCACTACCTGCATAAGTGGGTCGAAAGGCGGAGAAACCCAGGAGGTGGAGGGTCGGGATCCAAAAGCCTCCAGGTATACCGACTCATCCACGGAGGGGTCAATGGAGGGCCAATTCCCCCTCTGTTTGAGGAGCTCAAGGATGTCTGAAAAGGAGACATCCTCAGAGGGGGACCGTGGGGAACCCTCCGACTCATCTAAGTCGGTATCAGATGTAGTAGACTCAGGGGAGTCTGTGTGTTTCCTCTTACACGTCCTCTTCCGAGGGGGTTCCCCTGCAGGATCAGGAGAAGCCTCGGAAGAGGAAGCTATTCCCAATGGGGAAACCTGGGGCGATGGATCCCTGGGCCTGAGAGCAAGAGGCTGGCAAGAGGCGTCTACAGGCACCGAAGAGGGAGGAGCTAAAGGGATGGACCGTTGACCTGGCTCAGGTGCCAGGACACTCCTCATCACCTCAAAGGCTCCCTCCCCGGGAGGCGGAATATTCCGTTCGAGGAAATAGGAATTCCGGCTCCACTGAGAGGGAAGGCTCGAGGCGATGTCGGTGCCGAGCTTACCAAAGCCGAAGCCCCGAGAGGGAGAGCGGGGTCGGACAAGGGTCCGATGCCACTAGCCCCCTCGGAGCCGACAAGGGAAACTCGACGACCGGATCCCTCCAAGGAAGGTCTCATGGAAGAGATCGGAGCCGAAGACGACGGAGCCGAAAAAGGATGTATCGGTTCCGGCGCCGACACGGTCGCTGTCCCGAGAAGCTCCGGCTCCGAACTCTGGAGGGGAGTCGGAGGAGGAAGTTCAAGGGGTAAAGCAATAGCCGAAGTCTGCTGAGACGGGCTATGGAGCATTTGGGCCAGTGCCTGCGACTTCAACAGCCTGCTTACCACCCTCTTTAAATCGTGATCAGACAGCCTGGAAGATCTCGAAGATCGGCTCCGATGACTCCGCTCCGACAAAAGAGGAGACCCCGGAGCCGAGTGGATAGACTCCAAAGAAGGGGACCGAGATCTCTTCTTGGACGAAGCCATGGGAGCCGACGTCCTCTGGGTTCCAGATGGAGCCGAAGGCTTCTCGGCTCCGATACTGGATAATATGTCGGCTCCAGTCGGAGCCGACAAGGCAACAGCAGATTGGGTGTCAGAACCGATCGGAACCGACCCTACCACCTGAGAAGAAAGATCGGCTCCGGCCGGAGCCGATCTCGACTCGAGTCGGAGCCACCGGGGAAGGCTTAGAAGCTGTAGCCTGAACCTTAGGTGGCTTAGAAGGTTTACTGGACCCAGTTTTAGTGGGTGAACCTTCTGGCTTTAGTAAGCCACGGAGGATCAACTTATTCCTCCTTTCCTGCAGGACTCCCTGGCTAAAAGAGTGACATAAAGCACAGGAGTCCTGCAGGTGTAAAACCCCAGGCAGTAAACACAAGAAGTGTGACCGTCTGTCAGAGACATTTTCTGACAGCACGAGTCACACTTCTTGAAGCCTGAGACCTTTACTTCCTTAGACATAGTCCAAGAAAAAATAAAAATAACACTCACACACACCCCAAAACAGTCACACAATTAATCCCAACAAACACAGACACACAGATAGGGATTAAGAAAGGAGGCCTAGGCCTAACTGAAAATTTTTATAAAAACTAGAAGTTTTTTTTTTTTTTTTTTTAACTATGTGGGGAAATAGGGTGGGCTGTATAAACACTACACACTATAAAAAGGAACAAGGGAGAGATAAACCCTGACTAAGCTGTTTGAAAAATTCAAACTTGCCTCAGCTGGCAAAAAGGAGACCTCTTTGCAAAGCGGCAAATGAGATCTGGGGTAGTCCCGCCTTGCATCATGGGATATAGGGTTGCCTCGAGCTGGTAAAAGGAGTTCTCAAGCTAAGCAAGTGCCGAGTCGGAGCCGAGGATCGGCTCCGAACCCATCCAGCAAGAATGAAGGCGAGATTGACAACTTAACATCTCAGGTTTAAACCTGGAAACTGTGGTACTAAATGGGTGATGTATCTTGCTATATGTGGTAAGTGTGCAAGCTACTATGTGGGTAAGACGGAACGGGCATTTAGGTGTAGAATTTATGAACACATATATGACCTAACAAAAAGGACAGCAGTGCCCTACATAAACATTCCTTCGTGCATGAGGGATTTAATAAATTTCTTTTTAGCATTTTGGATTCTATTGCTTTAGACCAGAAAGGGGGTAACTGGAAGAATGTCTTGATGAAGAAAGAGATGCAGTGGCAGTTGAGACTGGCTGCTAACGTTCCCCCAGGTCTCAGTGAAGTAATTTCTATATCTCCTGTGTTACAGGAGAAGGCTGAGAAATGTTAGCATTTTTTTTTCAAAAAGTGTTGTACATGTATACTTATACAGAATTTAACTTGTGAATTTTTGTGTGCGCATAACAATAGATTTTAACCTTTTTAAAGTTTACTTCTCCATAGGAATTTAAGTCATTAATATTAAGTGAAAAGTGAGTAGGTGTTTTGTATTGTTAACCAATCCTGTTTGGTAAGATATTTAAACAAGGTCATTGAGTGTAACTTTGTATTCTGAAGTCTCACTTTTGTGGAGACAAAAGCGCTTAACACGTGTGTACATTAAAATTATTTCCATCCAGTATCCTGTTCCAGTACGTGTTATTGGATTGAACTTTTGAAACAATAGACAGAGTTACCATAAAAAATGCATGCATACTAATAAAGCAAATACAAAGCAATTTACCAGGTAAGCCTGACTCATTCCCTCCCAGACTCTGAAGTTTTAGGGTAAATATTATAATAAATTTGTATATCATCTGCATAAAGTACAGTGAACTGACTGTAATGAGTCAATTAAATATTTACCCAATACTAATTTGTACTAACGGGGCTTACTGATTGCAAGGGTGATGGGACACCACTTGACTGCTTTGTACTTTATGGAATATGTTTAACTTGTCTGAGCCAAGTAAGGATGCATTTTGTTCATGTATCTACGTAGGTATATATCTGTTAGTTCCGCAGGCATCCCTATTTTATAGGATGTGCCCTCATGAGGGCTAATTTACACACTGTACCACCATATCCTGGGGTTCAAATTTATAAATACATATATTGAGTGTATGCTTGTGGACCCTCTGCTATGATTTTTGATGTTTTTGTGCTATTATTTTGAAACAGAGTTAGAGAGCTGTGATAGATTCTGAAGGTGAGTAGGTATATACCCCTAGACATAGATCATCTAGACAGGGAGGCAATCAATGAACTATGAAGTCTGTAAAGAGTACATGCCTTATTTTACAAAAAACCCACAAATTTAAAGGCGATACTTGCAATGCTATGGCAGATGTTAATATAACCAAAACAAAACGGTTTTATTTGTATTTTATTTAATATTAATGTAGAAGGCTGCAGTTAATTTTATTTTAATAAAAGAACACTATTTTAGTTTTCCAGTTTGCATAAGTTCAACATTTGACAAGTTCAAATATTAATATAAATAAAACACTAATGTTTATTTTCTTTCATGATCATATTTTGTCTGTCCTTCAGTTTGCATTTAAAAACTGGTATTCCACAATTCCATTGGAGTGGACAGGGCTGCATAATTATGTATGTAAATTTTATGTTAATCAGAATGCAGATTTTTGGCTAGTTGTACCTATTTTTCATGGACCTTTGTCCAGATTTTTCATGATTCCAGGTTGAGAGGTGGCGCCTGTCCTTCTCTAACACAACATAAGCAGGTGGGGAGGTTTAGTTTAGACGCTTTAATATACAGAAACACATCAGGATGGATATCATCATAAAGTATGAACAAACTAGTTATCAGACAGACCTTGCAAACATACATACATGGTTACATCTCAACAGCTTACTACAAAATGGCAGTCAGGCTCGCATGTGCTCAGTATTTATACACTTATGCAAGCCCTTGGATAGCTTCTTAAAGGTATATACACACAAACTGATCTACATCCTCCCTCTTAAAAAGATTGCCCTTTTGAATAAACAATATTTGAGTTAGACCTGCATTGCTATGTGCATTAGAAACAAAACACAACATTCATGTCTAAGTTGCTTTGTATCTGTCACACGGTTTAGGGATACGACCATAGGTGTGGACCAAATTTAGCAACAGGGATAGTCTGCTGTGCAGAACTTGTATCAGGACCTTTTGGATTTGTCATAGGAATGGGAATGTCCTCTGGAACTTCCTCAGGAAATGAGACACTGGACAACTCACTCTGAGATAGAGTGCCTTTCTCACAGGCTATGTGCTGTGGTATGGGACACTGGTCTCAAATGTTTCCGATTCCACCTAAAAAACTGCTGCTTGTGATTCCACAATGTATGATCTCTGCTATGGACCAATATTCTTCGCTACACCAATCCGATCATAATCTCTGGACGTCTGCATCCTTACCACTTCTCACTCTCGTAATAGACTGAGCAGTTTGCTGGTTTTATCATTAGTAGGACGACTAGGTTAAGCACTTCTTCAACAAACTGGCTTTCACTAACCTGCTGTTCTTGACACACACAACCAACAGCTGTACTGATTGGTAATGTGGTTCTGGTTTGTCTCAACAGAAGTCGCTGAGCAGGTGAACCAAAGATGTTTATTACGAGGAACGTTTCTGAGATTCATGAAACATCGCTATTATCTCGTTTTGTCTTCTCAAGTAACTGTTTTGCACTTTGAACTGCACGTTCTGCCAAATTATTTGACTCTGGGTACTCTGGGCTACTTGTGACATGAGTAAAGTCCCATTCTTCGGGAAATCTTTTTAACTGTTGACTTGTAAATTGTATGCCATTGTCAGAAATAACTTTATGCAGACTACCATGTACAGCAAAATGACACTTCATCATAGTAATGACTGTACTGGATGCTAGGTTAGGAAGTAGGTCAATCTTGAACAAATATGAGTAAGAGTCTGCTAACACCAAGTAATGCTGACCATTCCACTTAAAGATATCAGTGGCTGCCACAGACCAAGATAATTCAGGAATCTGGTTAAGCTGAAGTGGTTCCTTCTGTTGATGTGGCTTAGTACTATTACACACTAAACAAGATAAAAATGCTCTCTCTCAATGTCTTATAGAAGGCCAAAGTACTACACTTTCGCCCTTCTTTTGGTAGAATCAATTCCTGGGTGACCACGATGCAAGATAGTAATGTACTCTTGTTGCAAAGACTTTGGAACAATTACTAAAGTCTCATCTCTGTATGGAAAATAAGGTTGCACTTCTTGAAGTAAACTCTCTGTGGCTGTATGATCTCTCAGCTCATCAAGACGTGGAAGAAAAATTTTCTCACTTCCATGACTTCAAAATCAAGGTTTTCATTCTCGTGCTGTTCTGTGGTGTTTCTGGGCGATCTAGATAACAAGATACAGATGTTTGCCTTTCTTGTAGACAAGACTGAAATTGTATATTTGCAATCTCAGCATCAGATGTTGCAGTCTGGCTGGAGCTGACTGCATAGGCTTTTCTCAAGGTAGTGACTAAAGGTTGGTGGTCTGTTTCATAGGTCTACAATAAAACAAACAATCATACAACCTCGAACATGCAAACACAATTGCCAAAAGCTCTTTCTTGATCTGGGCATACTGCATCTCAGTTTGGGTAAGATTTCTCGATGCATAGGCACAGGTTGATCCCCTTGTAGAATGACTGCACCAAGCCCAAATTTTGAAGAATCACAACAAAATGTAACTGGTTTGTGAACATCATAGTATCTGAGAGTTGGTGGACTAGCAATTGTGTGCTTCAGGACTTGAAATGCTCTTTGGTGTTGCTCTAACCAAAACTACTATAATAGCACAAAGATACCCAGAAAAATTTTGCTTCATTGCTCGTTGAAAGACTTCACTTGCAGAATTTATCCCAAATGGTATTCTCAAAAATCTGTAGCTGCCAAACCGAGTACTGAATGCAGTGAGCAATGATGATTTTTTGTCAAGCTGAATTTCCCAAAATGAACACTCTAGGACAGAAAAAACAGTGGCATTTGGCATCAAGGCTGCAACTTCTTTGACTGTACACATTGGATGAAGAAGGCTTTTTAGCACTTTGTTCCAATCTTGTGGGTCAATACATATTCTGTTGTCATCTGAGCTTTTCTTGTGAGCTACCACCATGTTAGATCCATTCAGTTGGAGTTTCAACTGGACAAATCGCACCTTGTCACAACATTTTATCTAACACAGCCTCGACTTTGTCCTTCATAGCTATTGGAACTTTACATACTCGCCTAATAAAATTGGACTGATCTCTGGGTCTAACTTCCTGGAGTACATAACTGGAAGCTTGCCTAGTTTGTCTTCGAAAAGATCAGCATATGTAGAAAAAGTGTTGTGGGCAAAATTAGAGTAGTGGTCTTTTAAGCTAACTTGATGGACTTCCTTGTTAAATAAAAGCAGTCCCATTTTCAAACTGTCTCTGAGCCCTAATAATCACTGAACATGCCTCTTGACTACATAGAATAACAAGTCGTAGCTTCTTCCAGCAGAGTAACATGAAAGCACTACTGAACCTTCGGTTTGAATTTCTTCACCTCCATAAGCAACAAGCTTTGCACACCTTGCCAAATCAAGCCTTTCACCTTTACACACTCATGCAAAAGTTTCTGCTGACATAACACTGCACTTGGAACCTGTATCAGCTTTGAGCTCTATGGGTTTACCATTTAGCCGAACAGTGCAAATACTTCATTATTTGCCCTTAAATCTACTGCATTGACTGATTCATGAAGCACCGACACACTATCCACATAAAGAGTAGGGTTGCAGCTCTCTAACTGATCAACTAGTTTCTTAAAATGTTCCCTTTTAATAAAAGAATGTGGGCCTTTTGATTTACAAAATGTTTTGAAAGGATTCCATTTATTGCATTTGTGGATTGCTGACCAAAAGCTAAACACTTTTCCCTTTTAGATTCATGGCTTCCACCACAATTACGACGGTTGGCAAAGAAACTAGGTTGGGGCCCAATGCTTTGAGTTTGCTGACCCACTCTTGCGCTTCACTGAGACCATGCGAATTTTGGAATTTGCTAGAAAGTTCTGGGGTTTACCAGTGAGTGCTGCAGGATTACAGTTGCTGCCATGCTATTGGGCCCATTTGTTTTAATAACGTGCTGTATACAAATCAATATGAGCTTTATCAATGTGCCTTCTAAAGCTGTTTTCATTTGTAAGTATATCTGCATGTTTTTTTGTGAGCTTGTATATCTGAAATCTCAATGGCCTTATTCAAAGTTAAACCACTGTCATGAAGCAAAATCTTTCTCACAGCATCATCTTTTATACCACACACAAGCCTCTCATCAATTCATCCCTTAAATCACCAAATCTGCAAATGTTGTCTTATTTCTCAAGTCGGTTATATATGCTGCAGACGTTTCACCAGGCTTTTGATCCTTTGTGTAAAATAAGTGCCTTTACATTGTACCATTTGTCTGGGGGTTACACATTTCTGTAAATTTATGTTTTAAGCACTCAGGGTCCTCCCTTGACTCAGCTGGTATAACAATACGACAGTTTCCTCCCTCTCCTGTATAGATATAGGTGCATACACAAATGAACTCCCCCTTTCTACGGCTGCTGACCCAGCTACAGTCATCTTTATCAGAAAATGCAGTCTGTATGAAAATGTCATATTCTTGCTCAAACACTCTCTAGTTCCCAGCAATATTACTGTCAAACACAAGTGCACTGGGTTTTCGAAATCAGTCTGCCATGTCCACAAAGTATACACAAACACACTGAAAATATGGCCCTTGTAATTATGCACGAACAAACAGTTCTGTGAGCTTGAAACATTCAATTGCAAAATAAACTGAAATACTGTACTTTGCGAAATATGCTCTGTAATGGCTGCATTCTGCAAAATATGCACTGTAATGGCTGTATTTTAGTGAAATAGCTTTACTGTAACACTGCACAAACATGCTAACACTTAATACACTTCTAATAACTCGATATCTTTGCTTAATATGAAAAATACATGCTTTGTGAAAATGTGGTCATTTCCCTTCATTAGTTTTATGCAACTTGAACTTTATTTCAAACATCTTCCATAGTAATTTGAATATTTTTATCAATGTTGTACATATCAGTTTATGCAAATATCATTTAGAATGTGCTGCATGCCCCATTTCATATTATGCAAAAAAAAAAAAAAAATAGTGCTAAGCAAGTTTTAACACCTGAAATTTGTTTCTGACCCGTTTTGCGAAGTTTGCACGTTTTAGGGATGATTCACTCCTGTATATTCCACCACCCCCAAGGAAGTGCCTTAAGTCGCTTTAGCCAAGCCATCTTTAACTTTGTGCCCTTTAGATATGCCGTTTCTGATCCCACGTCCTTTAGATATGCCTCTTCTGACACCATGTCCTTTTAGACATCTCACTTCTGACACCATGCCGCTCATCCTTCTCTAACACATAAGGCAAGAAGGCTGGGGGGGGGGGTTCGTGTGGATGGTTTAATATACAGAAACACATCAGGATGGATAGGATCATTATAAAGTACAAATGAAGTAGTGCAGTGCAGAGACAGAGACCTGGTTCAAGGCTCCAGAGAGCACCCCTGCATTACCAGGCTATAATTCATACCACACCTTTCGGCCACCTAACCTGGACTGAAACACTAGCACCCCTGCATTACCAGGCTATAATTCATACCACACCTTTCGGCCACCTAACCTGGACTGAAACACTACAGGCGGAGATGTGTCCATATTCATTAAGGATATCCACACCTCCAGGCTAGTTGCTCAGCATAATGCAGCCGAGATTATTGCAACCAACTCTGGGCAAGACCGCAATCCAAATTGTAACTTGCTACAGATCCCCCACCATGCCCCAGGATTCCCACTCCTCATTTCTTGATACACTGGAAAATATTAGGGTACAACCTAACACCCTCATAATGGGCGATTTCAACTACCCCACCATTAAATGGGAAAACTACTCATGTACCAACTCTTTTGCTCAGCGTTTTCTGGAATTCATAAATTCCAACCCCTTGGATCAACTTATCCACACCCCCACCAGGAACAACAATATCCCAGACCTGGTCATTACCAACATGGGCGACTGGTGTTTCACAATAGAGGTCAATTCCTCACTGGTCAGATCCGACCACAAGCTAATCACCCTAGACATCCACATCCCGCCCCTGCCCCCCATTAGGGAAACCACCGTAAAAAATGTCTCCAAATCCAACTTCACACTTAAGACAGAAGTGGTAAACTTCACAACACCCATGCAGACAGACAATAGTGGTAGGACTGCTGAATCCTACACAAATGCACTTTATAAGCACTTACACGAGTGCATGGATCGTGCTATCCCTAACAGTACCAAGATGGCATCCTCCAAAAAAAGGAAGCCAATCTGGTGGTCCCCTGCCATAAACAAACTCTACAACAGAAGAAATAAACTGTTGCAAAAAAAAAAAAAAAAAAAAAAAAAAAAAGAGTAAAATCCCACGACTGGAGGAACTCCCTGGTCAGCTTTAGTAAAAAGTGGAGATCCCTCATAAAATCCTCCAAAGTTATTTACGAAGACAAAATCACCACTGATTCTAAAGACAACCACAAAGCATTCTATAGCTATGTCAAGAATCTCAATGGCAACACTCAGATCTGCTCCGAGTTACAGCACAATGGCACTAAATATACAGAACCAACTGATATGCCAACATCCTGGCAGATAGAACCTCTCATCCCTAAAGGGCCCATCTCTATACCGGAAGAATGCAAAGTTCCTGTAATCACAACTGCACAGGTAAAAACCACACTCTCCAAAGCCAAGAACACAGCATCCATAGGACCTGACAACATCCCAGGCTGCGTTCTACATGAACTACAGAATGAACTGGCACCCCACCCAAGAACCATGTTCAGTCATAGCCTCACCTCAGGTTTTGTGCCCATTGAATGGCACACAGCGAAGGTTATCCCACTCCACAAAGGGGGAGCCACCATGGACCCCGGGAACCATCGCCCCATTAGCCTAACGAGCCTGGTCTGCAAGGCCATGGAACTTATAAACAAAGACATTGGTAATCTCCAAACTGTGGACCTCACCCAGTTCGGGTTTGTAAAAGGCAGATCATGTCTCCTAAACCTGTCACTAAAGCCGTAGATGAGGGTAAGATGGTTCACACAGCCTATCTAGATCGCGCCAAGGCTTTTGACACCATACCCACTCTGGAATTATAGATAAACTCACTAAACCAGGTATAAATCCCCATGTCACAAGATGGGTTGCCAACTGGCTCACTGACAGAACCCACACTGTGAAAGCAGCAGACTTCAAATCTGACTTCAGACCAGTGACAAGTGGAGTACCACAGAGTTCAGTCCTGGGTCCTCTCCTGTTTGGTATCTACTTTTCTGAAGTACAGGCTAACACAGGTGGTCTTTGGCTAATGAAGTTCACAGATGACTGCAAACTAGCAGCCATAATCGAAACTCCTAACGATGTGGACATCCTACAAAAGGGCCTCACCGGGACAGATGCCTGGTGTCAAAGCCACGGCCACAAGCTCAATGCCAAAAAGTGCATAGTCATCCCCTTTGGTAAAAACTCTGTAGCCATGAGCTACCACATAGGTGGTAGTCTACTTAACATCGAAAGTGTGACAAGAGACCTTGGAACACAGGTGGACAGTAGTCTCTCCTTTGATAAATCACATCGCCACAGTAGTCAGGAAATCCTTCTACGTGGCACAACTCATCACAAAAGGTTTCTCGTCCGGGGGGGGAAAAAAAAAAAAAAAAAAAAAAAAAAGGAGGTCATTGTTCCCCTCTACTCGCTCATAAGACCCATTATAGAGTAAAACACCCCTTTTGGTATGTACCTCACAAGACATCTGCAACAACTGGAAAGGCCGCAGAAATACCTCACAAAAGAGGATTACCGGTCTCAAACAGATGCCCTATGCAGACCATCTCAAAAAACTCCAGCTTTACTCCGTCGTATATCGCCTACTCAAAGGCGATATCTGCCTAACATACAAAGCTATGTTAAACCCAGAGCTGTTGGACATGCTCCACTTAAAGAAATCCCAATCCCTCCAAGCTACACGCTCTAGGGACCTAAATCTTGTCACCACAATAAACAGAACATACTAGAGGGATAGATTCCTGTCCCAGAGACTTCCCATACTCCGGAACAAACTACCTATCTATATCAAACAAAGCTCCTTATTAGCACTCTTCAAGAAAACTTTTGATGATTGGATGGGAAATAGGAAATTCACCCTGGAGATCACCTCTAGGGCTCTGCTCAACAGGGGCACAGGAAAATAATTTTCTTGGGTGGCGAAAGCCAGGGTACCTTTCTGGCTTGGCTTATATAGGCCCTAGGACCAATAGCCAAGTACCTACCTATGAACAGACATACCTTACATACATACATGGTTACATCTCAACAGCTTACAAAATGGCAGTCAGGCTCACTCGTGCTCAGTATTTATACAT
This sequence comes from Protopterus annectens, assembly GCF_019279795.1. Classification (NCBI taxonomy): domain Eukaryota; kingdom Metazoa; phylum Chordata; order Ceratodontiformes; family Protopteridae; genus Protopterus; species Protopterus annectens. Next base: position 1,926,882,307 of record NC_056743.1, on the reverse strand, counting down.
TTGTCTAAGCCCTTGGATAGCTTCTTAAAGGTACACACACACAGCTACAAAAGGTATGTATATGTATGTATTTATTGAGTTTGTCTTCCATGGTAGAGCACAGATCAAGTCTGATCAATTTCAGTCTCAACCCAAGAGACTGTACAGAGGTATGCTAGGAATTACATAATAGAGGTACACTAATGTAACCTTAAAAAACAATGAAGTTTACAATAATTGCAACAATAAAATGATTCAGTTTAATTAGTATGGCATATAAAATAATGCACAATAGCTAGAGTAATCAGAGGAGGTTGGAAAATATTGGGAAGACAGTTTGGATAAGCAATTCACAAGAAAACAATGGGAGGGACATATATGTGGCTCCCAAATATGCAACAGTCTAGAAGATATATGTGGCTCCCAAATATGCAACAGTCTAGAAGATTTAGGATTTCTGCTTGGAAGTATTTGCATAGGTATTTTTGTACCCCAAGCAGACTCCAAAGAATTTTTCCCCAGGCAGATGGCAAATGAGGGAGGTGTGACGGGGAAGAAAAAGTTAAGTCGGAACATATGTTTTGGGAATGCAATAAGCTGGCAGACTTTGAACTTTCTGTCAAAACTATTGGGTGAGCAAATGGGTTAAACTAAAGAAATTATTTTTTGAGCTGGGACACAGGATCTTAATTGTCCAGACTTAGTAAGGCCTTGCTAAGTTTAATTCTGGTGGTTTCCAAAAAACAGCAATTACTATAAAATTAAAATGAAAGTCTAAACCAACAGTATTTGAATACTGTAATGGAAGAGAGATCTTTAGGTAGGAGCAAATTACACAGAAAAAATGGAAATTGTTGGAACAGTAAGGGAAGGCAAGAACTGAGCAATCTGTGTAATTTTGGACTGATTATAGTTATACAAAAAATGTGCTGTATACTGTTTGTAACTAGAACATGTTAACATGGTTTGTTTCTTTTATATGAATGTATGCTGGATTATGTCAAAGTGATATTCAATAAAGCTATTAAACGGTTACTTCATTGTTCATATACATTCCCACATCCTGAACAACTGTCTCAACTCTTAGGGGCATATTATCAATGTAGTAGTTTCCTAGGATAGATGACTTCCCAAAAGATGCAGCATCTAATTTCAGTCCATGATTCTAGCACCAGTTGTTTATTTGGTGCAGACCTTCCTGTAGGATGGCAAAGTCATTTAGGGATTCAATGACTGTTCCTAGCTTACAGTCATCTGCAAACTTTGTCAGCCAGAGACATTTGGTATTGGCTTTTACTTCAGAGAAGTAGATGCAAAACAGGAGAAGTCCCAGCACAGAACCCTGGGGAACTCTACTGGTGACTAGTCACTTTGTGGAGTTCACTTCCCCTATTTTGATTTACTGTGTCACATCTATGAGCCAGTGAGCAGTCCACTGTGTGACATAGGGGTCTATTCTAAGTTTACTTGGCTTTTCTACTACGCCCAAGTGTGAGACTGAGTCAAAAGATTTAGCCAGGTCAAGGTATGTAGCGTGTACCATTTTGCCTTTGTACATTACTTTTGTGACCTTTTCAAAAAAAGTCCACCAGGCTAAGAATGACCTGCCCTTGACGACAAATCCAAACTGAGACAGGTCCAATTTTTGGTTGTTTCCTATATCCTTACTGATTAGTTCTACAAGTATTTCAATAACTTCGCATATGATACTGGTCAGACTTGTATGTCTATAACTGCCTGGATCTGTGGAAGGTTCTCCATTATGCACGGGAGTGGATGTAGCAGTTTTCAATTTACTTGGTACAAAACTTGTATGAAGGATGATGTTGAACAGTGTTGTTAGGAGTATGGCTAAACCATGCTTCATGCCATTTGCGATGCATCTAGATATACTGTCAGGACCTATGGATGAAGCATTTTTAACTTTAATTGTGGTTTTAGGACTTGGTCTTTTTGGCCAGGATGTTTACTAGATCTTCAGCCTTAGTATAGATAACATAATTCAGAATCAGCTCAGTGCATTGCTGCATTGTGCTTTTGAGATTACAAACATAACTTAAAAGGCCTTGAGATTGCCTTTAGTTTGGGTGAATATTTTAGCCTCAAACATGGCTTGGTAAATGTTATTAAGCTCCTGAGTTGTATGTTGATTTCACTGACAAGGGTTCTATCTTTCTAGAAATTATTATTCTTTCTTTTGGTCAAAATTATTTTCTTTTTATTATAAAGCTTGTTGACATTATGACTCAACCATGTGGGCTTGTTTGTGGGTTTGCCCCGAGCTTGTTCCTACAGGGTACAGCTGTTTATATGCTGGCATAGTGTGGTGATGTACATTTCTGCATATTCAGTTGCAGTTAGCTGGATTTGGTGGGGATCTGAAGCTTGGCAATGTATCCCTTAGGAGTAGACAGCTTGTCTTAGACAAATCTGTAAAGGTACCTTGAATGGAAAGGACCTCTGCTGCAGGCGCAGAGCTCATTGCATCAGTATGTGTGGGACATGCAGAACTCACTGCATTAGTATGTGCTGCAGTTGCAGAGCTCACCACATCAGTTGGTGCTGCAAGTGTAGAGCTCACTATGCTGCAGATGGAAAGTTCATCATATTAATACCTGTTGTAGGTGTGGTGCTTACTGCATTAAAATGTGCTCAGGTACACAACTAATCACATCAGTATGTGCTGTAGGTTCAGTACTCACTCCATCAATATGTGCTACAGATACATAGGTCACCACATCCACATGTGCTGCAGGTGCAGAGGTGATCACAGCAGTATGTGCTGTAGGTTCAGTACTCACTCCATCAATATGTGCTACAGATACATAGGTCACCACATCCACATGTGCTGCAGGTGCAGAGGTAATCACAGCAGTATGTGCTACAGTTATAGATCTCACCATGTGCACTGCAGGCATACAGCACATCATACAAGTTTGGGCTGCAACTGTGAGTTCAGCACATCAGTATTTGCTACAGGTTTAGTGCTCACTTTATCAGTATGTGATGCAGGTATATAGTTCGCCTCAGTATTAAGCTGCAGGTGCAGAGCTCATCACATCAGTATGAGCTACAAGAATACAGCTCACATTTAGTATATGCTGCAGCTGCGAAGCACAACACATCAGTATGTGCTACAGGTTCAGTGCTCACTGCATCAGTATATGCTGTGGGTACAGAGCTCATCATACTAGATTGTCTTGAAAGTTCAGTTCTCACTGCATCAGTAAATATTGCAGGTATCCAGCAAACATTAATATGTGGTACAGCTGCAGTGCTCAATGCATCAGAATATGCTGCAGTTTCAGTGCTCACTCATCAGTAAGTGCTGCATTTATACAGCTCACACCATTGGTATGTGCTGCAGGTATGCAATTCATCTCAACAGTATGTGCAGAGCTCAACGCATCAGAATGTGTAGAGCTCAACGCACACATCAGAACGTGCTGCAAGTTCAGTGCTCATGGCATCAGTAACTGCTGCATTTATACAGCTGACAACATTGGTATGTGCTGCAGGTATGCAATTCACCTCAATAGTACCTGCTGCAGCTTCAGTGCTCACAGCATCAGTATGTGTTGCAGTTGCCAAAGCTCACTGTGCAGAGTTCATAATAACAACTTGCGCTGCAGTTCAGTGCTCACTGCATCAGTAAATAGTGCAGGTATACAAATCATAACATCAGTATGTGATGCAGATGTACAGCTCACAACATCAGCATGCACTTCAGGCACACATCTCACCATAAGCATACGTGTTGTAGGTGCAGGAGTTCAATACATCAGTATGTACTGCAGTTTCAGTACTCGCCACATCTATATGTGCTACATATTCAGTGCTCATGGCGTAAATATGTGCTGCAGGTGTAAGCACCCACTGCCTTAGTCTGTGCTGCAGGTGAGGAGTTCATGCATCAGTATGTGCTGCAATCGCAAAGCTCAACACATTAGCAAGTGCTGCAGGTATACTCCTCACATCATTAACATGTACTCTAGGTGCCAAGATCAACACATCAGTATATGCTACACACTCACTGCATTAGTCTAAGCTGCAGATGCACATCTCATGGCATCAGTATGTGCAGCAAGTATACAACTCACATCAACAAGAGTTGGAGGTGTAGAACTGACTGCATCAGTATGTACTACAGGTATACAGCTCATAACATCAATAAGTACTGCAGGTACACAGCTCACCATAACCATAACAGAGCTCATGCATCAGTATGTGCTGCAAGTTTAGTGCTCACTACATCAGCATGTGTTGCAGGTGCAGTGCTCTTCACATCAGTATATGCTGCAGATGTACAACTCATATTATCAGCATGTGCTGCAGGTATGCATCTCACCATGAGCATATGTGCCAAGCTCAATGTATCAGTATGTACTGCAGTTTCAGTGTTAACTTGTAGCACATACAAATGTAGTGAAGTGCTCACTGCATCATTACATGCTGCAGGCGCAGAGCCAACTTAGTTTGTGCTGCATGTTGAGAGCTCAAGCATTAGTATGTGCTGCAATGGCAAAGGTCAATACATCATGCTGCAGGTATACACCTTGCCTCATTAGTATGGTTTCCAGGTCTGGAGCGCAATACATCAGTATGTGCCACAGGTATTTTGCTCAACTCATCAGTATGTGCTACAATTATACTGCTGACTGCTTCAGAATGCATTGCAGGCATGCTGCTCACAGCACCAGTAATTTCTGCAGATGCACAACTCAAAGCATCAGCAGGAGCTCCAAGTGATGAACTTAATGCATCAGTGTGTGCTGCAGGTTCAGTGCTCACTGCATCCGTATGTGCTGCAGGTGTACTGCTCATCGCATCAGTATGTGCTGCAGGTGCACTGCTCATCGCATCAGGACACGCTGCAGGCATATGACTCACAGCATCAGTATGTGATGAGCAGTGCACCTGCAGCACATCACTATGCGCTGCACATACAAAGCTCATGGCACCAATATGTTCTGCAGATGCAGATTTTAATGCATCAGTATGTGCTGCTGGTTCAGTACTCATTGGATCAGTAAGTGCTGCAGGTATACAGCTCACATCAGGATGTGTCTACAGTATACATCTCATCACATTAGTATGAGCTGCATTTGCAGAGATGACTGCATCAGTATGTGCTACTGGTACATTACAAACCACATCAGTGCATGCTGCAATGTAGAACCCATCATATCAGAACATGCTGCAGGAACAGAGCTAACTGCATCATTATGTACTTCAGGTGCAGCACTAAATTACATCACTATGTGATGCAGATATACATCACACCAGTATGTGCTACAGATGCACAGGTCATAACATCAGTATGTGCTGTAGCTTCAGTGCTCACTGCATTACTATTTAGAAACTGGGTTTGTACATTTACATATTTTATCAAATTAAAGCACTGAGCATGTATTAAGGCATTCGTTCTTCTATCATTTAAGTAAAACAATTTCCTCTTTAATGTACATACAGATGATATTTAAATTGGTGTCAGAAGCTGTGTCATTGATGGACAGGTTTAAATTCCTTTCTTGTTATAATTACTACTTTATGTCAGGTGTATGCTTTGGTGGCTACTATTGAGGTAGGCCCTACATGTGACTTGGCTGCCAAACAGTTTTGTGATGTTGCAATGTGCTTGGAGAAGCAGTAAACCAGAAAGTTATTTTGACTATTTTATAAAGTTTGAGTTTTAGAAATACAGCCTCAGTTGTCGGGGACAGAATATAATGCACTATACCCAGTTTGGAGATTTCACTGACTACATTAACCGTGGTGTTACAGGTATTGTCCTTCTGCCAGACGTCACCTGTTTTTCAAAATGAAAACATGTCACAAATCATGTTCTTTTATAGCTGTTTAAACAAATGAAAACTGAAACAGTTCAGAAATGTTCCACTAAATGCTGCAAAATAGCTACCAAGAGATTATTCATTCGTTCATTCTCCAATACCACTTTGTCCCATTCAGGGTTGTGAGGGAGACCGACACTAGAATGGAAGGCAGAGAAGTAATTCCGGTTCAGTGTATTAAAAGATATATACATGCACATAGCAAACATGCTACACAAAATGAAGGATTTTTTTGCTCACCTATGAACATGTCTATGGGATGCCTGGGATGTTGTAGGGAACATGAGCTTCTAGTAAAGCACATAAAACACATACAAATAATGTACGGACTGCAGACAGAAGCTACCTGGTCTGGAAACCAACTCACCTGTCAGCCAATAATAACCCAGTGTAGGTAAAATATTAAAAATCTTGTAGCAGTTAAAAAGATAGTTACAGTAAATGTTTGTTCGTAACAGTATTTGTATAATTAGCATTTTGTGATGTTCATTGCATGTAATATATATTATACTACATTATATTAATTAATATAGGTTCATAGGTTGGTACTAGGCTATCGGCTCTAAGGCCTATGCAAGCCTAGCCATAACAATTCCCTGGATATTTCTTCCCACAATATTTACTTCTCTGGGCCCCTGTCTAGCAGGACGACTGACATGATACCCGGGGTGAATTTCTTATCTCCCATCCAATCATCAAGGTTCCTTTTGAAGACGGCCAATGAGGTGCTCTGCTTGACATGTACGGGCAGTCTATTCCAGAGTATGGGGAGTCTCTGGGTCAGGAAACTATCCCTCCGGCATGTTTTGTTCACTGTGATAAGGCTTAGATTCCTAGAGCGTGTGGCTCTGAGGGATTGGGATTTCTTTAAGTGGAGCATGTCCAACAGCTCAGGGTTTGACATGGCCTTGTATGTTAAACAGAGATTGCCTCTGAGTAGACGATATGCCACAGAGTATAGCTGGAGTTTTTTTAGACCGTCAGCATATAGCATCTGTTTTAGGCCTGTGATTCTTTTAGTGAGGTACTTCTGTGGCCTTTCCAGCTCTTGCAGATGTCTTATGAGGTACATACCAAACTGGGCATTATACTCTATAATGGGTCTAATGAGGGATGAGTATAGTGGGACAATGACCTCCTTTAATTCTGGATGAAAAGCCCTTAATGATGAGGTGTACCACATAGAAGGATTTCCTGACTGTTGTGGCGATGTGGTTATCGAAAGTGAGACCACTGTCCACCTGTCTCTCATCACACTTTCGATGTTTAATGTCCTGCCACCTATGTGGTAATACATGGGTACATGTTTTTTTCCAAAGGGGATAACTATACATTTCTTGGCATTAACTTGAGCCCATGGCTCTGGCACCAGGCATCTGTTTCTGTAAGGCCCTTGTGTAGAATATCCACATCATTTGGGGATTCAATAACAGCTCCCAGTTTGCAGTCATCTGCAAACTTTGTTAGCCAGAGTCCCTTAGCGTTGGCCTGTACTTCAGAGAAGTAGATGCCAAACAAGAGTGGTCCCAGGACTGAACCCTGAGGTACTCCACTTGTCTGGAGCTGGATTTGGAGTTGGCTGCTTTTACAGTCTGGGTTCTGTCAGTAAGCCAGTTGGCAACCCATCGAGTGACGTAGGGATTTATGCCCAGCTTAGTAAGTTTATCTATGATTCCAGAGTGGGGGATGGTGTCGAAAGCCTTGGCGAGGTCCAGATAGGCTGTGTGGACCGCCTTACCCTCGTCCACAGCTCTGGATACTGATTTGAAGAAGTCAATCAGATTCAGGAGACAAGATCGGCCCTTCACAAACACAAACTAGGTGGGGTCCAGTGTTTGAAGGTTGCCAATGTCTTTGTTTACAAGTTCCATGATAATGCATTCCATGCCCTTGCAGATCAGGCTTGTCTGACTGATGGGAAGGTAGTTCCCAGGATCCAAGGCGGATCCTCCCTTGTGGAGCGGAATAACTGTAGCTGTACGCCACTCAGTGGGCACAAAGCCTGTGGTGAGGCTATGATTAAACATAACACTTAGGTGAGGTGCCAGTTCATTTTGAAGTTCATGTCGTACACAGCCTGGGATGTCATCTGGTCCCATGGATGCTGTATTCTTAGCTTTGGAGAGTGCGGTTTCAATCTCTGTGGCTGTGATTATCGGAATTTGGCAATCTTTTGGTATTGAGATGGGCCCTTTAGAGGGTGAAAGTTGAAATGTTTTCTTTTACTTTTCATAGGTGAATTTCTGGATTAATGCCCTTGGCTTAATCTACTGACAAGATTTTTGTTTATACAAGTGTTATTGATACATACATACATATACACATTATATATATATATATATATATATATATATATATATATATATATATGTGTATATGTACACATATACACATACATATATTAATGACAGACTACAATGTTATGAATAGTTTCTTTTAGCAAAAGAATGTTCAGTGTTAGTGCAGAAGTACATTGTTCTTAATGTTTCCAGGGAAACAAGCACACTAAAGATAAAGGCAATAAATCCAGAGATCTGGATCTTGCTTACTGAGAGAGAAGCGAAATAAAAAAAGGCACAAGGATAAGCAGCTCAGTAAAAAATAAAGTTTGAAATTTTGGAAGTTAGTAAGAGGTAGCAGCTTTTCTGGTAACTAAATACTTTAATGCATTTACTATAATAATGTATAATTTATTTTTATTTAAAGATAGCCAGTGCACTTTTTCTTAAGGCTAAAACGTTAATGTTTTCTGAAAGCATATAAGCTGTTTTTCACATCTGCAACAATTAGAGTAAATAGGAGTACAAGCTGTAGCATGCACTTTAGCATAGACAACCTTAATGTTAAGTCAGTTAATGCCTATTAGTGCAGCTCAGTTGAAAGAAATGTTTCTATTAGGAAAGTTAAACCTAATCATTTGAAGATGCAAGTAGTTTTGCATGTTTCAGTTAAGTTCTGCAGGTTTTTTTTTTTGGAGGGTTTCATTAAAACAAAAACTGTTGTAAAATGCGACATACATTCAAATGGTCACTAAAATAATAGAGGGCATAAGTAATATGTCCTATGCAGACTGCCTCAAGGCCCTATCCCTGTATTCTGTCTCCTACAGGCTTTTGAGGAGAGATCTATGCCTGGCATACAGAGCACTGTCAGACCCCACTCTGATGGACCTCCTGCATATTCACAAAACAAACAGCACCAGAATTACCCATTCTAAAGACTTAAACCTTGCCTGTGATACAAGTAGGACCTGCTGGAGAGATAGGCATGTGTCCCAGAAACTGCCCCATCTATGGTGGGACAGGCTCCCCCATCTGTGTGTGGCAGAGTTCCTCACTAACCCTACTCAAGTGCAACTTGGACAATTGGATGGGAAACTGGAAACTCATCCTTGGTTTGGCACCTGTCTCTCTAATGGACATAGATAACCTGTAAATTGGTTCATCTCCCAGGCCCATGCTTACACTTATCAAGGGTAACAAAACTGGTTAAGAGATTTGGGATGCATGGCTAGACTTAAAAAGGCCCTTGTGGGTCATTAGCCTAGTAAACACCTATGAACCTATGAGATGGCAAGAAACAATTGCATAAAGGATCAACCTGCTAAACATTAGTGGGTGTGTATAACACAAACAACATGAATAGACATTTAGAAAAGCTGTCATATATAATATATGGGAATAATAACGTCTTATGATAATAGCTACATTTTGGAACATCAATGGCCTCACAGATATAGACAAAAAAAAAATAAGAGTATTGAATTATATTAAGAAATGAGGAGTGCAAATAGCAATGCTACAGGAGGCACATTTGGAAATAAGTGAGCATGTGAATTTAATAAAGGATTTCAGGATGGATATTCAACAGAATATCAGGGCCAAAGGAAAATGGGAGTATTTAAACTGATTGCTAGAGGAGCTCCAATAATGATAGAAGAGGGGAAAAAGATAGCAATGCTATATTTATGGCAGTAAGGGGGTTACTGGCCATGGAGGAGGATGACACTGGCATGTATTTATATTCCACCTAAAACTTAAGAAACTTTATAATCAGCTTTCAGCAGGGAATATTACTTACAGGTGGGAGCTTAGTTTGCAACAGCGAGGATACATCTCAGAGACCTTGAAGGGAAATTATAATAAAAAAGAGGGTAGATTTCTGAAGACATTTATAAAAATATTTGCTATGGAAGATGTGAATTCAATAGGAGGAACTACGAGAATTTACATATTCCCCAAGGTACAATAACTGGGCTAGACTAGACAGAAATTATATTTCACAGGAACATGCGCATTTAATTGAAAGCATCGATACATATCCAGCAACTATTTCAGATCATGTGCCGATAACAACTAAGATAACAATGCAGGGTAATGAACTACAAATGAGACCGTGGCGCTTCTTCATCTACCTTTTATAAAGAGAAGAATTTAAGGAATGGATTGTGGAAACTATTTGAGAGTTATTAGGAAAGAGAAATTTCTTCAAACGTTATAGCTAGTGAGTGGGATAAAATGAAAGTTGAATTTAAAAATAGGATAGAAATAAAAGAAAAATATATGGTTAAGAAATACCAAGATTTAGAGGGGCTGACAAAGGTTACAGTATTGCAGAATAAGTGGAATCTCATAGAACAAAAGCACACTTTCAGAGTCTTAGAGTTAATAAGGGAGTATCTATATAATATGCATGAGGTTAGAAAGATTACATTTACAAAACTAGCTTTGATAACTCCGGAGCACAAAAACTTTTAACACAATGTCTTAAGCAACAGAAAATCAAAGGGTGTGTTGCCAAACTTAGGGAGCCTATAACAAGAAAATTAACCAGAACTTCTGTAGAGGTAGTAGAGATATTTTGGAAATGTTAAATTAGCATAAACCAGAGGAATATGGAAATCAAGAAAAAGCACAAATTGAAATATTTATGGAAGATTTATGTATGCCATGGTTAGAGGTAGATGAATCTCAATAATTAACAGATAAGATAGGAGGAGATGAGATAAAAAATGGTGGCGTATAATCAATCTCTACAAAAGTCCCCAGGAATAAATGGTATTCCTGTGGAAGTTTGGAGGGAAGAAACTTATAAAGATCTGGAAGGTTTTGTTTAACAGTATTTTAAAAGGAGGTGAAGCATCAATACCCTGGAAGAAAGCTCTGGTGGCTGTAATACCCTACAATGGTAAAAGCCAATCAGATCCAGCTTTACATAGGCCCTTTTCAATTATAAATCATGATTATAAAGTGTACATCTATAATAGCTTAAAGAATGATAAATGTGTTATCAAAAGTGATAGATATGGACTGTTGTTTTTTTGAAGGACAGGCAAGCATTTGAAATCAATAGAAGAATGATGATCCTGAGAGAAGCAGAATGTAAGAAAACACCACTGTTGTTGGTGGGTCTTACTGCAGAGAAATCATATGACAGAATAAGTTTGAGTAGGGTGATGGATTTGCATTCCCTGATACAATAATGAGGTTAATTAGAAGGGTATGAGAGGGATTGGAGGCAAAAATTTAAAGTGAAAGGGTTCCTCTCTGATAAGTTGTGTCTGAACAGAAGAACCAGACTGGGATGTTGCCTTTCCCCCTTGTTATTTGCTTTATATTTATAGCCATTGGCAAAGAAAATAAGGGACTCAAAGTCAATGATAAAATTGGTATGGCATTCAAGAAAAGTTGTCTGTTTGCAGACAATATTATTTTGTACCTGGTAAAACAAGAAAAGGACATCTCAGTGTTGTGGAACATCCTAAGATAATTTCAGGTCTTTTGGGGGGTATAAAATTAATGAAGACAAAACAAAGGCTATAGCTGTAAACTATGTACCAACACATGAGTTGGTTCAGCAATACCCATATTTATGAGAACATAATAGTATGGGTTAAAGAAAAAAAGATTCTGTTATGGCAGCCAGGGATATGTGGGAAGGAAAAAATAAAGATAATACAAAAACTGAGAAACTGGGAACTCTTATGGATATGGATAGCAAGATACAAGCAGTAAAATATTTTTAGTCCAGTTAGGTTTGTATACAGGGCAGGCATATTTTTATCAACCAGAGGATATGCTGTGGACAGTAATTAATAAAGAATTGAAGGACTGTATTTGGGAAGGGAAGAAGGCAAGAGTTAAAGTGAGATAAGCAGATCCTTCCAACCGAAAAAAGGTGGTTTGGATTATCTGATTTGATGGGACATTTTAGAGCTACACAGTTAAGCCTCATACACATAACACAAGCAGAAAGCTATAATTCAAAGTGGGAAGGGATGATGATGAAGTGGCGGGAGATTCAAGAACTAAAGGACAGAATGTTATTTTGGATGCAGATCCTTAAGTAGAATGGCAACAGCCATACAAAATATATCCAAATGGAGAGAGAAAAAAGGTCAGCAAGCAGAGGAGAGTAGTAGTGCTAAAACTGAATTAATCCTCAAGTCTTGGTGAGAACCTTCACGAGGTGGACCCAGTTTTCACAAAATCTCACCAAGGCGACACCGATATATAAACTATACTTATATGGCATATATCATGGACAGAAGCAGGTCAAAAACTAAATAAAGATAGCTGGGTGCACAAGACCTAGGATAAAAAAGTGCCCAATCCTGGTAGACGCACTGGTGCTAGGACTGGAAAAGATGACAATGGAGAATCTTCAAAATACAGAAACATTCCTACAATGGAGCCAGGCCAGGTCCGGGGGAGGATCCCCCCCCACCCCCCGTTGTAGAAGGAAGTAGCAGTCCACAAAAACTGATAGGCCAAAGAACAGCCATAAAGACAATAAACTAGACTATTGAGGATAAGAAAAACTATGTATTGTTGTTATGCAAAAAAAACCCAGAATTTCCAGACACAAGACAAAACGATTAAGACAGAAATTAGAGGAAAGAAAAATACTTCTGCAAGAAAAACTGTCAGAAGCTTGAAATGAAAATTTGTGTTCATTAATACAACAGATTTGTGAAAAACAGTACATAGATCAAGAAACCTTGATCTGTTTGGAAAATGAAGCACCCGAGGAAGTGTGAAAATATAAACAAAACCAAGACATATTTGAAAGTATAAAAGAGAAATATGGACATGGGAAAGAAAGATATGATATGGTGCAATATTTATGCAAAGGAGAAAGTCAAATTTATCAACATAAAGAAGGCAGCCCAAAAGATATTTGAAGAGAAATACAGGCAAAGGCATCTGGATATGGAAAATTTCACAATAAAAAAAATATTATCACAAAGATGAAACGTAGAAAAGATCATCAATAAAGCAGAAGTTAAAAAAATAGAAGTTGAAATTATGGAGTGCCTGCAAAGTGAAGGATTTGATGTAGAATGTCTAACACAGGTTACATCACAGCAGGATGGAGCAAGTCCCCAATGCAGGGAGAAACAGGAAGATTTGAAAAAGAAATATGGACATGGGAATGAAAAAAGAGAGATTTAATATGGTGTAGCATTTATGCAAGAGAGAAAGCAAAACTAACAAATACAAAAAGAGCAGCGCCAAAGATATCTGAAGAGAAATACAGGCAAAGGAATCCAGACATGGAAAACTTTACAATACAAAAATAAGAAGACAAAGAGGAAAAGGAGATTAGTAACGGAGAAGTTAAAGAAATAGAAACTGAGGTTATGGAGTACCTGCAAATTGAAGGATTTAGTGTAGAAAATCTAATTCAGAAAGCACCACAACAGGATAGAATAATGGAAATTCAAATTAAGGGGAAACCAGTGGAACAGCAAGCAATTGGTCAGGTGCAATATAAAGATAATTTGGAGCCTTCCACAGGAAACCAGTATAAACATTTACTTGAAGCTAGACAGCAAGGGAAAGAACAGGGAACTCTGATGCAGTCAATGCTGAAGAGTGATAGGACAGGGAGTTCCCATATGATAGAGCAACGAACGGCACAGGATGAAATTGATGAGACTGTATCACATGAAGATGCAATAGAACCTTCTATAGAATACCGGCGGGAAATGGAAAACAAGGGATGTGCCCTCAGTTTGGAAGAAAATGAGCTAAGAGAAGAACTGCTCGATTTAATAGACATGGACAGATATGTCAAGATCAAAGAAAAAAAAACAGACTGCAGAAGGTTAATTAAACCCCAAAAGTCAGAAATCTGATTAAAAAAACGCAGTAATTAGGACTGTTCATAGAGATCCATGCAATATAAGAGAAGTAAACAGAATATATTACTGTGGAGCTCAATTAATAACTGGTAAAGTTTTACCACAAGAACACAGGGTAGTGAGGGAAAGGAAGGGGGAGAAATTGAATACCATCATGGAAATATCAAAGAGAGAAAATTATAAAGTAATTAAGACAAGAAGTGTCACTGTTAGAAGACTATAAAAGAGGGAATAGATAAACAAAAATACCAAGATAGCCGCGATAAAAATACCAAGACAGCCGCGATAAAAACAATGTGCAATTTTATAAACAGACCAGAATCTATCATACACCATCACAAATAAACTAAAAATTTCAGCACAAGCGGAAAAAACATAGAAGATACGAAGATAAATATAAAGGAAAAGTGCAAAATAAGTAATTTATTGATGACCCAAAAAGGTTTTATAGAGAACTAGGAAATAAGGTAAAATAAATTGAAAGACCACAAAAAAAAAAAAAGAAGAAATAGATACATTTTGGAGAAGTATCTATGAAGATCCTGCGGAACATAAAGATGCTAAAATGGACAGAAAAAGTAAAAGAAAGAATAAGAAGTTTAAAGGTACAGGATATTAAATGGGATGAAGTAACAGCTAGAGAGATTGAAACAAAGTTAAAAAAAAGCCTCTAATTGGAAAACCCCAGGCCCAGATGCAGTACCCAACGTCTGGTTAAAAAGTATTAACATCTTTGCATGAAGATTTAGCAATGAGTAAGAACTATTTATATGTGCACCCAGAACAGACACCAACATGGCTAGCAGCAGGAAAAACAATGCTCCTACTTAAGAGTGAACCTGCAGGCTACCCTAAAAATTATAGGCCAATAACTTGCCTTCTGACAATGTGTAAACTATACATGGGAATTGATGCCGACAGAGTTTATAGTCATTTAGAAGAAAACTCAATTATGGCAGTAGAACAAAAGGGCAATCAAAGGAAGTCATATGGAACAAAGGATCATTTGTTGTTAAATAAAGTTATAGTGGAAAACAGTAAAAAGGGGAAGAATCCAAGTATGCCATGGATTGACTACAAAAAAGCATTTGATAGTATCCCTCATTCATGGATAAAAGAGTGCTTAAAAATGTAGAAGATACACCTGACACTGATCGACTACATTACAGTAATCATGAAATGGTGACAGGCCACTTTGCAATTAAGCCACGATAAAGGACAAATTGTTATCTCTGGGACAAAAATTCAAAGGGGGATATTCCAGGGTGACTCTCTGTCACTGCTACTATTCTGGTTTGCCCTTTATCCATTAAGCTGTTTACTCAACAGCTTAGGTCATGGCTATAATCTGGCTCCTAGAAAACAACAAAGTGTAAAAACTTCTCACCTTCCCTTTGTCAATGATTTAAAGCTGTATTGCTCATCAGATGAGGAACTGAAAGCACAACTGCAAGCTGTCAAAACTTTTTCAGATGATATAAGAATGTCATTTGGTCTTGATAAATGTGCAAAAGCAACCTTTAAAGCAAGAAAACTGCAATGCTAGGAAAACAGTTTGGGGCAAGAATGTGATATAAAAGAACTTGAGCAAGGAGGAGTGTATAAAAATTTGGGAATTGATGAAGAATCAACAATAAAACATGAACAAATATGAATATAACTTGGTAAGGAATACTTCAGAAGACTTAAATTAATCCTGAAAACTGCAAAGACATCTAGGAACAAAATCCAAGCTATAAACCAATTTGCTCTTCCTGTCCTAACTTACAGTTTTGGAGCGATTGACTGGCCCCAAAATGTGTTGGATAGATTAGACAGGAAAACAGGGAGGATGATTCATGCTAACCAAACGATTTATAAAAATCAGTGCATACCAACATTATATATTCCCTGTTCCGAAGGTGGGATGGGCCTCCTTGAAACTGATTATATGTACAGATCTGCAATCGTGGGACCCCACACATCTGCTGACCTCACAAGACCCAAATGTAGTGAACGTTTTGAAACATGATGTGAATAAATCCAAGATGACTTCTCTGCTTAATCTAGCAGAAGCTTATCGGTGTCAAGCAGGAATGGAAATCAAACCAAAAGCAGATAAAAATCAAGCGGCAACTGAATGTGCCAAAAAACAAAAAGAATATACGGTGAAGGATCAGAAGAGAAGGCAAGAAATGTGGTAAAAGCATAAATATAGTTGCAAGTATAGAAAACTTCTGGAAGAACCTCATGTTGATCAGGAATGAACACAGAAATGGTTAAGGAGAGGTGAATTCAAACCAAGAGATGAAAGGTTAATATTGGCAACCCAAGATAGTGGGCTACCTACACGGTTTATAAAGTTCATTGAACATGTGGGAGAAAGACAAATGTAGGTTTTGTAAAACAACTGGAAACAGTTGCATACCTCGTTGCTGGTTGTGACATACTAATGGCAGAAAGACTGTACACTGAAAGGCATAATAATGTGGTGAGACTGTTGCACTGGGGATTGTACAAATTATGGTATTAAAGTGGCCGAAAAACACTGGAGACATGAGCCACAAAGCATCACAGAAAATGAAGAAGTCTGCATCACATGGGATCATCCATTCCCAACAGTTCAAAAGACAGATGCTAGAAACCGGATATAGTGATCCAAGAGAAGCATTGATCATTGAAAGTGCCAAACCCAGTGACTACAGTTTCTTGCATACAGAGAGACACAAAGTCATAAAATATCAGGATCTGCAAGCAGAAACGAGAGCAATGTGGAATACAGATACACAAACAGTTCCAATAGCAGTAGGAGCAACAGGTCTTATAAAAAAGAATTTACAATCATATTTAGATATGTTACCAAATACATGTAACTCTATAACAACTGCAGGAGTCGTCATTACTGGGCACATTGCGGGTGCTGCAAAAAGCACTACTGGCTGACATCAAAGACTGAAACAATACTAATTTCATGAACTTTAATCGTACTTTGACTTAGGGAATGGGGTCCATTCCCAACATGGTATTAGAAACCCAAAAAACTTGGAGAAATTAAAAAAAATATTAGATTAATAAAATAGAAAGTATTCCAAGAACTATGCCAACAAGAGAATGAAGAAAGGAGGTTCTGCAATTAGTGGTACAGAGAATGGGCAACAGGGGGCTGGAATTTACTGGAGAAAACTGGAAAAAAATCCAAAGTATTGGGAACAAATAACTAGAGGGGAAGACAACAGAATGGGAAGAAGTCAAGAAGCCATTTGGACTGCAGGATAGAGACTGCCCTCCCTGTCAGGTATTGATAAATCAGAGTATAGTCAAAGATAAAGGGATATGGCAGTCCTAAGTGAATGACCTGCTCTGGTAAAGGTTTAGCTGACTCTAGCACAGAAGCTGCTGTTAAAAAAGGATAATTAGTAGGACATATAAAATATTGCACAATAGAAGATTGGGAATGGAGATATGATAAGCAATTCACAAGGAATCAATGGGAAGACTTATGTAATGCTTCCAAATATGCAACAAAGTTTAGAAGATTTAGGATTCTTGCTTGCGAGTATTTGCATAGATATTTGTATACCTCATGCAGGCTCTAAAGAATTTTACTCGGATAGATGGCAAATGTTGGGGGGTGTGATGAGAAAGAAAGAGGTAATTGGGAACACATGCTTTGAGAGTTTAATGAGTTGGCAGACTTTAAAAACTCCCTACAGAGTACAGAGTGGAAATATTGCAGGATCAAATTGGTATAACTATGGAAACAATTTTTTTCAGTTGGGATAAATTATCTGAATTGCCTAGACTGACATTAATGCCTTAAGTTTAACTCTGGCGATTGACAAGAAATGCAATTACTAGAAAAACGGAAATCAAACCCTAAACCAACTGTATTTGCAGCAGTGAATATTGTAACAGAGATAAAAGAACTAAAGTGAGATCTTTAGAAAACGGTAGCAGCAAATTACATAGAAAAATGGAACTTGTGGGAACAATACATGCAGATTAATGTTATGGAGGAGGAAGAAAGTTCACAGGAAGGCAGGAATTGATCAATTTATGTAATGCTGGATTGATGGTGATTGTATAAAAGAATACATGTGATGCATAATGTTTGTAACTGTTAACATGTTTTTTCTTTTATACATGTTTGCCTCTGCCTTACATAATTCAATAAAGCAGTTAAAAAATGCCTTGTAGTTGCGTTACTGCAATATCTAAAGATGGTAAAGACCCATCAGACCCGGTTTCATTTAGGCTCATTTCGATTTTAAATCAATATTATAGAGAGTTCTGTCTCCAGTAGCTAAAAGAATGGCAAAGATGTTGCCAAAATTGATAGATATTGAGGCAAACAGTACAATGATGAGCTAGAGGGAAGCAGAATGTAAGACAATACTGTTGTTGATGGGTCTTGATACAGAGATAGTATGTGACTAAGCTGAGATTTTATGAGTAGGGCACTGGAACCATTTGCATTCCCTCATACAATAATAAGATTAATTAAGAGGATATATGAGGGATTGGAGGCAAAAATTAAAAGTGTGAGAGTTACTCTCTGATGAGTTGTCTGAACAGTGGAACCAAGCAGGGATGTCCTTTTTCCTCTTTTTTATTTGCATTATATTTAGAGCCATTGGTAAAGAAAGTACAGTTGTTTAAGTTTAACATAACAGAACAGTAGATGTTCAGATGATCACTGTTGCAGTAGCCTTAGCTATACGAGTTATAACCTGCCAAAGATATAATGGCCAGCCAGATTCCAAAGCTTCAGGGTATCTTTCATGTGCCCAAACTGACAAGTAGCTTGAGCTGAGCTGAGCTGAATAAAAGACAAATTTGCATGTGAAGGCCCTCAGAGCTTTCCTGCCAGCAGAAAGATGGAGGCTGAGCTCTGAAAGGTCTATGCTACGAACAAAAAAAAAAAACCAAAATGCCCACACCCTGGCATAAAAAAAAAACACACCAAAAAAATAAGAGGAATGGAGGCGGGGAGCAGCTACTGCAACACTGATCATTTGAACATCTATTGTTATGTTAAATTCGACTTACACAACTGTACTATGCTCACTATATTGATTACTACTGCACTAGCCTTACCTATATGGGTAAATTACCATAGCTAACTACATTTGGGAGATGGCAGGAAGAAAGCACATGAACCCCTGAAGAATTTTCTTAGCAAGGCCTGATCTGGCCTAGAGAAGGAAACAAGTTTAAAGTGCTTTGTAAAAGTTTGTACAGTGAACCAACCCAGCAGCTTCTACAATATTTCTAGAATCCAACCCTTTCCAAAAAGCCATAGATGAAATCAACACCCTGGTAGACAGGGCCTTGACCTTGCCAGAAATAGATTTGTTATGGTTAAGTATAATATGTAATATCCTCAGACAACCATTTGGAAATGGTCTGTTTTGACATACGTTGTCCCTTATTTTTAACTTTATAAGAAATATCTATTTATCCAAAGATAAATATCTATTTATCCAAAGATCCGAAAGGTATATTTCTATCAAGATAGTACCAGAGTATCTGTGGCTATCCAAGGTATGGAATATTCTTTTGCCCTCATTTTTACATTCAGTAAAAGAAAATGGGAAGATGGATAGTTTGGCTTAAAATAAACTTGGATAAACTAACCACAAAAGGAGGATTAGAAATCAAAGAAACCCTGTCCCTATAAAAAATGAGGTAGGGTTGACTCCCCATAAGACCTTGCAACTCACATACCCTTCTTGCAGAGGTCAGAAGCCAGACAGAAAAACTGATTCAAATGGAGCAACACAAAATTAAGAATACCAAGAGGGGGCACTGGTTTATTTGGTGGCCTCTTGTGCAAAACGCCTTTCAAGAGGCTCCCTATTACGTTGTTGCAGACGCAAGTTGTTGAATGAGTCTTTGTTGAACTGAAAAGCACAAAACGGCAAAATAGCGAAGCAGCTTTTCAGCGAATTCTTTCCCTGGGAAAGAATTCGCTTGTCCGCTTTCGCTACTTTGCCATTTTCGGCACTGTAGTGCAATCTCTGAGTTGGTATATTTAAGTAGGGGGGGGGGTGTGGGTGTAGTGTTTTACAGTTTTTTTTTTCTTTTTTCAGAACAGTGATAGGTTTTGACATTGTAAGCTTTCACTTACATGGTAAGCTTTCACTTACGAGGTCGATTATGTGTTGTTTGCTCTTCTGAGCTTGCGATAGCATAATATAGATGCTTACATGGGGTCGATTATGTGTTGTTTGCTCTTCTGAGCTTGCGATACCATAATATAGACCCCTTCAAGGACATTTTCACATGAGACTTCCTTGAAAGAGGAGGATTTATGAGCAGACATGCTGAAAAGCCCGATAAACAAACCTTGCTAGAGGAATAAGAAAGGCCATAGGCTAGTAACTCATACAAATACTGTAAAACCAGAGAACAACTATCCCTGAATGGGTGATGGTTATGTTGTTGGCATCAACCAGAAAACCTTTTCCATTTGTTAATACATGATTTTCTAATAGGAAGCTTTCTTGCATCCATAAGTACCTGCTGCACATCCTCAGTAAACAGGTGCATAAAAGGAATCAGAGACATTTTTTTTTTTTTAAACAAGAATACACAAGCTTATAACCCTACCCTTATGTGGAAACATTCTCCCCAGTCCTGGTTCCACTTCATCCAAGCCATCCACACCACCCTACAGCAACAATTCCCTCAAATCGTTATATATGGTCACTCTAAAGCTCCAAAGCATTCACAATAAAATGTCTGACTTTTATGCATCGATTGCCCACAGTCAACCAGATATCATTGCTGCTATCGAGCAAAGCCTCTGAATTTCTTCCTCCCAGACTTTCAAACAATAAGGGGGTGGTGTTGCACTACTTTTTCCTAAAACCTACAATATAGTTCCCTACACAAATACTACTCCACAGTTTACAAATGCCGAAATTCTCCATTTCTTTCCTACAAATGAATAACTGTATAAAAAAAAAAAAAAAAAAAAAAAAAAAAAACACCTGTGTATAACAGTCCTTTAAAGCCGCGGTGGTACAGCGGTAGCTTTGTTGCCTCACAGCAAAAGGTTCTCCTGTTCAATTCTCGGCTGGAGTGCCTTCTGTGTGGAGTGTGCATGTCCTCCCTGCAGTCGAGTGGCCTCCAAAAGACGTGTGTGAATGGGCATGCCTTCGCTGAAGGTTGGGCATCAGGCTGGCAACTCGGCACCATAAAAATCTTAGCCAATCATTAGCGGACCAGAGTTCCGCTGTGGCGACCCCTAACCGGGAAAAGCCGAAAAGACAAACAACAACAACATACCCCTTGGCAACAACATACTCCTAACTAGAAGAGATGCTTGCCTGGATTTCCAATAACATTAAAAATGAAACCATTATCCTGGTGATTTAAATATCAGCTGGCTAGACCTCTGCTCTAACTTCCCATCTTCACATATTAATCTCTGTAATTTCACTCAGCTTACCACTTCTCCAACCAGACCCAGTAGGAACAATGACAGTGGCTCTATTTTAGACTGGATTCTGGTCACTGGCCCCAATAAAGAAGCTTCAGTCAGCACACTCCCAAACTCCCTCAGTGATCACCTCCCCATCTTTATTCGCAGTACTCCCTCCTATCAAAATCAGCATCAATATAAACTAACAAGAAACCAGACTAAAATTAATCAACTGATCTTCACCAAGTCACTAAAAAAGATTAACTGGCCCATGCTAAAAACCCTCCCTCCCTCTTGATGAGGCAGTTGACTGCTTCAACAAAATATTTCTAGATACCCTAAATAGCCTCACACCCCTTCGCACAAAGGGAATCAAAACAAACCATGCCCCATGGCTAACTAAGCTATGATGAAACTTATACTAGACAGGACCAAAATCTGGAAGCCATGGCATTCAAATAAAAACCCTCCAGACCTGCTAAAATTTAAATAAATCTGCAACTAGATAAAAAGACTAGTCAACAAAAACAAAAAAGAACATTATCTCAAACGTCCATAAAGATAACCCAAAATATTCTGGAATTCCTTTACACCTCTGCTAAACCCAGGCACAAAGAGTAACCCATGTCCTCCTCCAGACAAACCAATTCAATAAACAGCCACTCTCTGATTCTTACTTTATCAATACTATAGCTCAAATCACTGCTAATTTTCTCCAAATGCACAGCAGTTCTAACAGTATCACACCTTCTAAACTAGTCTTCTACTCCCATGCCATTACACTCATTCTCACGAAACCACTACCCACCCTACTCCCATTTTACTCAATCACATTCCAAACATCACAATAAAAACATTACTTCGCAAGCTTAAACCTTGCTCTAATGCCCCTGACAACATATCCACAGAATATCTAAAACTTTCAGCTAAGGCTATTGCTTACCCTATAAGTAGATCCATCCAAGAATCCCATGTTCCTAAACTCCGGAAAAAAAGCATATATTCTCCCTCTTCATAAAGGTGGCAACAATACTGACATCTCAAAGTTCTGACCTATTGCCATTCTCTCTTTTCTCTCCAAGATCTTAGAGAAACGTATACATATTCAGCTTCTACACTTTCTACTTCAAAATCAAATCCTTGTTCCCACACAAGATGGATTTAGGCCAGGCCACAGTATGACAACTGCCCTCATATATTTTATGGACACAGTTAACAGAGCCTAGGAGTAACTATAGACGAACACATGAAATTTGACTTATACATAACATAGCATCAAAGCTCACCAAAAGCTAGGGCTCCTCTACAGGCATAACACTTCCCCAAGCCCCTCCACTAACAAGCCCTTGCTTCCACATACCCACTTCCCTCTCTAGTCTATGGTGCCCCTCTACTAACTAACCTCCAATCCTCCCTAAAAGCTAACCTCTTATTGATTCCTATAGTTATCATGCAATATGTTATATGCCTTATTAATTATCCCTTTTTAACAGCAGCTTCTGTTCTAGAGTCCAATAAAAACTCTACCAGTGCTGGACTTTCACTTAGGACTCCCCTATTTCTTTCTCTTTGCCTATACTCTGATATCAATCCCTGATAGGGAAGGCAATCTCGAGCCTGCAGTACAAATATCTTCTTGGCCTCTTCCCCGTTCTATTACCTTTCACACTAATTATTTGCTAACTATACCTTGGTTCCTTTGCCAGTTTTCTCCAGTAAATTCCACCCCCCTCTTACCTATTCTGTCTGTACTCCTAATTGCAGTCATCCTTATTGGCAGAATCTCCTTTCACTGTCCCTGTGTTGGCTTTGTTCTTAGAATACTTTCTGCTACTCTATGAATACAAAATTCTGTATGGCTGTTATTCTCCTTAAGGATCTGCATCCAAAATCCCAGTCTCTCCTTGTTTCTTGAGCCCCCCTCCCGTTTCATCATCACCCCTTTCCACTTTGAATTATAACCTCCTGCTTGTGCTATGTACACAAGGCTTAACTGTGCAGCTCTAAAATATATCTCTTCAAATGAGGTAAACCTAAACCATCTTGCTCTGTTGGAGTTGGATCAACTTATCCCAATTAACTCTAGCCCTCTTACCCTCCAGATACATTTCTTCAGCTCTTTATTACTCACTGTCCACAACTTCTCCTCTGGTTGATAAAAATATGCCTGACCTGCATATAAAACTAAAGGGAATAAAAGCATTTTCACTGCTTGTATCTTACTATCCATTCCAATTTCTCAATTTTTGTATTATCTTTTGTTTAGTCTCTTCCTACATATCCTTACCTGCCATGACAGAAGCCTTTTTAATCCATACTCCTAAATACTTAGTGTTCCCATATTGCTGAACCAATTCACATGTGGGTACAAAATTTATGGCTATGGTCTTTATTTTATCCTCATTAATATTATACTCCTAAAAGACTTGAAAGTGTCTCAAAATATTCCACAACACTGAAATCTCTTTTTCTGGCTTATCAAGTATAAAGTATCACCATCTGCAAATAAAGCCAACTTTTCTTGAACACCATACCAATTATATCCTTGCATTTCTGAATCCCTTATCTTTGTCAATGGGTTCAACTATAAATCAAATAAAGGGGAAAGAGGACACCTTTGCCTAGTTCCTCTGTTCAGACAACTTATCACAGAGGATCCCTCCCACTTTACTTTTTACCTCCACTCTTTCAAATATCCTCCTAATTAACCTTATTACTGCATGAGGGAATGTAAATGCTTCCATTGCCCTACTCACATAATGCCAGCTTACTTTGTTGAATGCCTTGTCTGCATTAAGACCTACCAACAGCAGTATCTTCTTAATTAACTCATCATTGTTCTATTAATGTTGTCAGGCAGCCACGGTGGTGTAGCGGTTAGCGTTGCCGCCTCACAGCAAGAGGTTCTCCGGTTCGATTCTCAGCTGGGGTGCCTTCTGTGCAGAGTCTGCATGTCCTCCCTGTGGTCGCGTGGGTTTCCTCCGGGTGGTCCAGTTTCCTCCCACATCCCAAAGACATGCATTAGGTGGATTGAATACTCTAAATTGGCCCTAGGTGTGAGTGTGTGCGCCTTCCGTGGAAGGTTGGGCGCCGGGCTGGCACCTCGGCACCGTAAAACTCCATTGCCAATCATGAGCGGACAGGTGATCCGCTGTGGCGACCCCTAACTGGGAAAAAGCTGAAAGAAGTAGTTCTATTAATGTTGTCAGATAGTTACTTCCCTTCCACAAAACCACACTGATCCGCATCTATCAATTTTAACACCATTGCCATTCTTTTATCTAGCATAAACAAACATTTTATAATCATGTTTTATTAAAATGGGTCTATATGAAGCTGGGTCTGATGGTTTTTACCATCTTTAGGTATTACAGCCATCACAGCTTTCTACCAAGATGGTGGTTACCCTCCTTTATAAATACCGTTAAACAAAACCTTCCAATCTTCATCACTTTCTTCCCTCCTAATTTCCAAACTTCCACGGGAATTCCATCCGTTCCTGGAGACTTCCCTGCAGATTGATTACAGAACACAGAACACTGTTTTTATCTTATAGCGTAACTAACTGTTGAGCGTGTTCTAACCTTGGCATAATTAAGTCTTCCACAAATATTTTCATGTGTGCTTTTTCTCGATCTCCACATTTATCTGCTTTATACAAAATTTCATAAAATTCCATAACATCTCTAACACCTCTACACGATCTCTAGTTACTTTCCTTGGTACATGCTCCCAAAGACTGGCGACAACTCTTTCCACTGTTTGTTGCCCAAGTTGTTGTGCTAAAAGTTTTTGTGCTCTGCACTATCAAAAAATAGCTGCTTAACAGCAGTTCCGAACTCATGCATTCTCCAGATACTCCTATATTTTTTCTTTACCACAATGTAGTTGCTACTCTTCTTGTTCTGCGAGATTCCCCTCATTTGGCAGTACTTCAACCTTTGTTAGCACCTATAAATAATCTGCATTACTTCTTAACCATCTCTTTCTCTCTTATTTCTACCGTATTTTTAAACTCCATTTTTATTTTATCCTACTCACTGGCTACAAATGCTGAAGAAATTCCTGTCTTCCTTAAATAACTTGAATAATTCCACTACCCATTTCTTAAAGTCTTGCCTTTTTAACAGATACGTAAAAGAAAGTTACTGGATCTCGCCACAACAAAAATCCAACTCTGCAATAAAGTTCCAGTAAGAGCCACGATCCAAATTATTTTCCAATCTTTTATTATATAAGCAAGAACATGAAGTTGAGCGCTTTCATCTACAAAAACGTAGACTTCATCAGAACAATTACTACATCAATTAATGGTGTTTAAATAGTATATAAAAGCCCGCCATTTTTTAATTAAACATTCCTATTGTTTTAAAGTGATATTACTAATTGTCATATGTCAATATAATAGCATATCTCAAAACCAGTATGTATGTATTAACATTTATACCCATAACTACAATAATATCATACAACTTCAATATGCATAAATACATTTAAAAACAAGTTCATAATATCACAATATTTAAAAAATGCACCAATGTAAGAGACTTCACTAATACATGTGGGATAAAAATGTACTATCAAAACAGAATATCAGAAATCTAATATATATAAAATGTATTAAATATATAAAATATATAAAATAATTTCAATTATAGGAAATGCAATCATTATAACAATGATTATAATATTAATAATACTACAGGTAAACATATCACTTAATATTTACATCTTTATAAGTGGTTTTGTGGGAATAGAATCATTTAAACCAGGTGGACAGGATGCATTTAATTTTATTTGCCATTTGATTTCCTTTTCTGCCACCAATGCTTTAATATTACCTCCCCTAGGATTCTGTTGTATCACTTCTAAGATACCAAATTTAAATGTAGTGCAACCTTCCTTATCTGATATATGTCGATACAATACATTATTAGTATCTTTCTTCCTAATACAGTAAAAATGATCATATATTCTATCCTTGAGTTTCCTGTCAGTCTTCCCCACGTAATAACAGTGACACGAACAGCACAATGCTAAATATATCACATGTTGTGACTGACAGTTACCTCTACTAAAAAAGATTTTACTCTTAATAACATTATGTAAAACAACATTCTCTTTCTCAAGGATATTATGACATTGGTTGCAATATCCACATTTCTTGGTTCCCCCCTGACTTATTTTTGTATTATGAGACCTAAATTTCATTTCTATTATACTTTTCATGTTGCTATCAGTTTTATATACATACTTGGGTTTCAAGCCTAATTTATCATTAATGTTATCATCACTGGTAAGAATATTCCAGTTTTTATCAATAATATTTTTAATCTCACCAGCTTGTTTGCCATACTTAATAATACATGCTTTGTGAAAATCTTCACCTCCATGACTATTACATTTGTCCAACTTTTTAGTTGTTCGTACCGGGCAAGGTCCTTTGCCCAATACTGGGGTATATTTATTACCCCACCCTTTAATAACATATTCAGTCACATCCTTAACTAAATATTCAGGATAGCCTCTATCAAGAAATAGTTTTGCAATATGTTTCATCTAATTAATGAAGTCCTCTCTTACCGTAGTCATTCTAGCAACCCTAATACATTGTCCCTTAATAATACTTTTTTTCTGAGAAAAGGGATGGTTGCTAGAATATTCTAAGTAACTATTGCAAAATGTTGGCTTCCTATATATTCTAGACTGAAATTTATTATCATCAGAATAGACAAAAGTGTCCAAATAATGAATGCCTTTCTTATTGACATTGTGGGTGAATCTTAAGTATGTAGTAGTATTATTAATATAAAGGATGAATTTGTCAAGTTCTTCCTCTGTACCCTTCCAGAGAATGAACAAATCATCCAAATATCTGGTGTATAAAATCATATATTTCTTCCATTGTGATTCTAACACAAATTCCTTCTCCCAATCCAAGAGTACCAGATTAGCATATATGGGGGCACTCGCTGCCCCCATAGCTACTCCACTATTTTGCTTATAGTACTCCCCCTCAAAATATATGTAATTATTATCAAGGACAATGTTAATAAACTCAGAGATTAGTTCCTTTCTATCAGGTACTATGTCAGCATGTATATTAATGCTATTCATAAACCTATTGACCCCATCATTTTTAGGTATACATAAAAATAGATCTTGGATGTCTATTGTTACAAAAATAAGTTGTTGGTCCCATATATCCTGTGAGAATTTACCCAAAAATTCCCACGAATCTTTAATAATATGCGATACCTTTTTATACACATGTTTTAACCAATGGTCCACCACTTTCCCAAAAGGGAATGCTTTGCTATAGCTTCCTGAGATAATTGGTCTAAGTGGGGGGTCATAAACATTCTTATGTATTTTAGGTATACCATTAATTGTAGCTAATGTCGGATGTTGTACCTTCAAAAAGTCATACAATACTTGATCTATCCGTTCATCCAACAAAAATTCTTCCAAATACAGGTCAATACGCCTATGTGCAATATTGACCTGATTTAGGGAGGATATCTCATAATGATCTGTATTATTTAAGATGTCAAAAATGTTTTCATTGTATTTTGTTAAGTCAAAAAGTACTACCCCACCCCCTTTGTCCGGTATTAATATTTTAATATTATCAGCATACATTTGTTCTAACATTCTTTCAAGATCCTTAGTCCACTGAGACTTATTACCCTGCCATTTACTCTTATTTTTAAGCTGGTAAATCTGTTTGTTAATTGTTTTTTTCAAAAATTGCTAACGTATTGTGCATAGGGGGGGGTAAAATTACTCTTCTTCTTAAGACTAGGTGGGGGTAAAGTAGCATTGTTTCTATTTTGGAAGACTAAACCCAAATTTAACTTTCTTATAAAAAGTTTGATTTCCACTAGGGTATCCACTAAATCAAATGTTCCCTTAGGAATGTATTTCATGCCCTTAGAAAATACTTCAAAATGTTCCTCATTAACTGACGTCTGTGAATAATTATAATCTTAAAATCCCCTAAGGTGTTAATAGCACCTTCAGAAATAATGTTAGAGATGTTATTTCTAACATCCCTGCCATATACACCATCAGCATGTATTATTTCCATAGATTGCCTTCCCTCTGATTCCTTCCTGACATCTGTCTTCTGTGATTCCCTCTGGTTCGATGTTCTTCCACTAAAAAATCTTCATTATATTGTCTATCCACTTGTTGTTCCCTTCTTTCATATTGTTCATTGTCTCTATATTTATAGCTTTTATTATGTGTATTCCACCTATAAGCTGTGGGATTAGCATATTGATTAGTGTCCCTAAGAAATTTTTTGCACTTCCTATCAAACATTCTCTTACAATTACTTTCTGCATATTGAAATTGTTTCAAATGTAATTGTTCCCACTGAGGAAACAATAAGTCATTAGTAATATTATTATTAATGTTTTCAACCTCTTCCAATAATGTACTAAGCTTATTATCATTACAAGTAATGATAAATTCCATGAATTGCTTACCAAAATTGTCAAATAGTTGATTACACATCTTAATATTATTTTCATTTAAATCAATTCCTATGGGTTGCTTGAAAAAACGCAGTAAATATACCCCAGTATTGGGCAAAGGACCTTGCCCGGTACGAACGACTAAAAAGTTGGACAAATGTAATAGTCATGGAGGTGAAGATTTTCACAAAGCATGTATTAAGTATGGCAAACAAGCTGGTGAGATTAAAAATATTATTGATAAAAACTGGAATATTCTTACCAGTGATGATAACATTAATGATAAATTAGGCTTGAAACCCAAGTATGTATATAAAACTGATAGCAACATGAAAAGTATAATAGAAATGAAATTTAGGTCTCATAATACAAAAATAAGTCAGGGGGGAACCAAGAAATGTGGATATTGCAACCAATGTCATAATATCCTTGAGAAAGAGAATGTTGTTTTACATAATGTTATTAAGAGTAAAATCTTTTTTAGTAGAGGTAACTGTCAGTCACAACATGTGATATATTTAGCATTGTGCTGTTCGTGTCACTGTTATTACGTGGGGAAGACTGACAGGAAACTCAAGGATAGAATATATGATCATTTTTACTGTATTAGGAAGAAAGATACTAATAATGCATTGTATCGACATATATCAGATAAGGAAGGTTGCACTACATTTAAATTTGGTATCTTAGAAGTGATACAACAGAATCCTAGGGGAGGTAATATTAAAGCATTGGTGGCAGAAAAGGAAATCAAATGGCAAATAAAATTAAATGCATCCTGTCCACCTGGTTTAAATGATTCTATTCCCACAAAACCACTTATAAAGATGTAAATATTAAGTGATATGTTTACCTGTAGTATTATTAATATTATAATCATTGTTATAATGATTGCATTTCCTATAATTGAAATTATTTTATATATTTTATATATTTAATACATTTTATATATATTAGATTTCTGATATTCTGTTTTGACAGTACATTTTTATCCCACATGTATTAGTGAAGTCTCTTACATAATTTTTATATTGGTGCATTTTTTAAATATTGTGATATTATGAACTTGTTTTTAAATTTATTTATGCATATTGAAGTTGTATGATATTATTGTAGTTATGGGTATAAATGTTAATACATACATACTGGTTTTGAGATATGACAATTAGTAATATCACTTTAAAACTTAATAGGAATGTTTAATTAAAAAATGGCGGGCTTTTATATACAATTTAAACACCATTATTTGATGTAGTAATTGTTCTGATGAAGTCTACGTTTTTGTAGATGAAAGCGCTCAACTTCATGTTCTTGCTTATATAATAAAAGATTGGAAAATAATTTGGATTGTGGCTCTTACTGGAACTTTTTAACAGATAGGCAAGAAAGTGCCAGTGTCTCATTTTTCCTTTATTACTCTGCATTTTTATAGGTTCATACTAGGCTATCTGCCCTAGGGCATTTATAAGCCTAGCCAGAGTGTGTGTGGCTTTCACCACCCCTTAGGATGAGAATACTATACCCATTAGTTTGCTGTGCCTCTGTCCAGCAGTGATACAGAGATGATTCCCGGGGTAAACCTACGATCTCCCATCCACTCGTCAAGATTTCTCTTGAACAGAGTCAGTGAGGGGCTCTGCCTCACATGGACTGGGATTCTGTTCCATAGTGTAGGAAGTCTCTGGGTGATGAATCTGTCCCTCCAGCACGTCCTATTTATATCCGTGTTGAGGTTTAAGTCTCTTGCTCTCGTGGCTCTGGTGGATTTGGATTTTTTGAGGTGGAGCATGTCCATTAATTCTGGGTTGGACATGGCCTTGTATATCAGGCACAGATCGCCTCTGAGCAGACGGTATGCGACTGAATAGAGCTGGAGTTTCTTCAGTCGGGCATCGTATGACATATGTTTGAGCCCTTTTATCCTTTTGGTGAGGAACTTTTGGGGTCTTTCCAACTGCTGCAGGTGTCGGGTAAGGTACATTCCGAATGGGCGTTGTACTCAATCATTGGTCTGATAAGTGAAGAGTACAGGGGTACAATGACCTCTCCTGATCTGGATGTGAATCCCTTCATGATCAG
Source organism: Protopterus annectens (assembly GCF_019279795.1). Taxonomy (NCBI): domain Eukaryota; kingdom Metazoa; phylum Chordata; order Ceratodontiformes; family Protopteridae; genus Protopterus; species Protopterus annectens. The sequence continues at coordinate 1,926,851,362 of NC_056743.1, read as the reverse complement.
GTGGGCAATGTAGAAGGTCTTCCTAACCACTTTGGCAATGTGAGTGTCAAAAGAGAGGTTACTGTCAACTTGGGTCCCCAGGTCCCTGATAACTTCTTCCGTGTTTAATGGATTACCACCTATGTGGTAATTAGGGGTTACCTTGTTTTTCCCAAAGGGTATGACTATACATTTTTGGCATTTAGCTTAAGGCCATGACTCTGGCACCAGTTATCCATTTCTATGAGACCTTTCTGGAGGATGTCTGTGTCTGATGGAGTGTCAATTATGGTGCCCAGTTTGCAGTCATCTGCAAATTTTGTCAGCCACAATCCCCCTATGTTTGCCTGCACTTCAGAAAAATAAATGCCGAACAAGACGGGGCCCAGGACTGAGCCCTGTGGGACACCGCTCGTGACCGGCTTAGAGTCTGACATGGCACCAGCAACTCTAACCCTGTGTGTTCTGTCTTTGAGCCAGTTTGCAACCCATCTTGTGACATATGGGTTTACATCTAAGCTGGTGAGCTTTTCTATGATGCCCGAGTGGGGTATTGTGTCGAACGCTTTTGCTAGGTCAAGGTAGGCTGTGTGAACTGCCTTAGCCTCATCAATGGCCTTAGTGACTGTTTCGAAAAAGTCGACCAAGTTCAAGAGGCAGGATCTGCCCTTGACAAAGCCAAATTGGGTAGGATCCAGTGTCTGTAGGTCCCCAATGTCTTAGAGTTCCATTATGATCCTCTCCATAGCTTTGCAGACAAGGCTCGTCAAGCTTATGGGGCAGTAATTTCCAGGGTCCGTAGAAGCACCGCCTTTGTGGAGTGGGACCACAGTTGCCGTACGCCATTCTTTGGGTACGTATCCTGTAGTAAGGCTAAGATTAAACAGCAGCCTTATGTGTGGGTTTAGTTCCTCATTGAGTTCGTGTAGCACACAGCTGGGGACACCGTCCGGTCCCATTGATGCTGTGTTTTTTGCTTTAGAGAGCAGCTCTCACCTGGGCATCTGAGATGTTTGGGAGGCTAGACTCTGGTGGGATAGATATTTCTCCTTTTGGGAGGGAGGGAGGGGAGAAATTTGCACGGAACCTGTCTGCCAGTATGTTGGCAATGTCTGTGGGTTCAGTGATTTTTTTATCATTTTGGACTAATTCTGAGCATATCTGGGAGTTTCCACCCAGGTTTCTAACATAGCTAAAGAAGGCTTTATGATTGTCTTTTGTGTCATTAGCGATTTTTCTCTCAAAGTTGGCCTTGGATGATTTTATGAGTGATCGTAGTTTTTTGCTAGTATTGATCAGAGATACCTTCCCTTTTAGGGATTTTGCTCTGTCATGTAGTAGCTTTCGCCTCTCGTTGTAGAGTTTGTTTATGGCTGGAGTCCACCAGACCGGGCGCCTGCCTTTGGTGGAAAAGGTCTTGATTTTATTAGGGATTGCTTGATCCATACATTCCTGGAGGTGCTCGTAGAAGGCATTTGTAAGGGTTTCAGCAGCGTGGGTTGTGGTTTCCACTGGCTCAGGGGCCTTGAAGGATACCACTCCAGTCTTAAGAAGTGTGAAGTTTGCTTTTGAGAAGTTCTTCACTGTGGTCTTTTGCTGGGGGTGGGGCGGGATGTGGATCTCCAGTGAGATTAATTTATGGTCTGATCTCACCAATGAGGGATATACTTCGGTGTGGAGCATTTTGTCCCCATGTTTGTGATGATCAGGTCTAGTATATTTTCTCCTCTTGTGGGAATGGTGACTAGTTGTTCCATAGCATTTGAGTTTATGAACTCAAGGAACCTTTGGGCTAGGGTGTTGGGGCTTGAGTAATGTTCCCAGTCTATGTTTGGGTAGTTGAAGTCACCCAATATGATGGTGTTTGGAGAGACATTCATACTCTCCAGTGTCTTCAGGAAGGCTGTGTGGGTTTCCTGAGTTTGAGAAGGTGGTCTGTAGCATGTTACAAACTGTAGGGCAGTTTTACCTATGGTTAATTGCACCTGGATGGTCTCCGATGCTTCGTGCGTTGCCACTAACCTGGAGGTGTGGGTATCCTTTATGAATATGGATACTCCCCCTCCTTTTGTGGTTCGGTCCGGATTTTGGGGCCGGAACGCATGATATGAGGTATAACCTGATAGTGCTGGGGTGCTCTCAGGAGCCTTGAACCAGGTTTCAGTCACAGCACAGACATCGATGTTCGACATACTGAGGAGGGCTTCGAGGGAGTGCATCTTGGGTTTTTATTGATGCATGATCTGAAATAACTACTGGATGTGTGTTGAAGCTTTGAATTAAATGCACACGTTCCTGCAAAATATAATTTCTATCTAGTCTAACCCAGTTATTGTACCTTGGGGAACAACACTTTGTAAATTCAGCGATTTTCTACTACTGGATTCACGTGCATCATACCAAAATCTACCATCTTTTGTTATATTTTCTGTTTTATGTCCCCTAGATACATCTTCACTGTTGTAAATTATGTTCCAGTCCACAGTTACAAGTAATACTCCTTGGTGAAAGCGGATTATTTTTCCCATATTTTTCTTAGCCTGACAACAGCAATTTTTGGTGGAATACAAATACATGTCAGTGTAAACTCCTCCCTAGCCAACAGCCCCTTACTACCACAAATCTACCATTATCATTATTTTTCCTCTTCTATCACCGTTGTAGCTTCTCTAGTGATTAGTATAATTACTCCAGTTTCCCGTTATCACTGACATTCTACTGAATAACCATCCTGAAATCCTGTATGTTGTCAAATTCACATGCTCATTTCTTTTTAAATGCATCTCCTGCAGCGTTGCTATTTACACTCTGCATTTCTTAATATAATTCAGTACTTTTTTTTTGTTGTCTATACCCATCAAATCATTTTATGTTCAAAGATAAAATGGTATTTAGTGCATATAGGATACAGTGTTGTCATTATGATAAGAAATTATTCTTCCAACTTATATTATACATGATCATTTCTTTTGAATATGCAATTCCAACGTTTTTATCATATGCACCCACTAATGTTTGGCAAGCTGATCTTTTATAAAGTTGTTTCCTGTCATCTCCATTTAAACTTATGTCACATTTTCAAGACTTTTTCTTGTAATGAAAACTGTCAAAATACAATTTCCAAACACCACTATAACCTATTAACTTATAGCAAACACACAAAACTATGTACATCTTCAAATAAATTGTACCCCCCCCCCGGTCAGGAACAACTATCCCAGATCGACAGCTGCACCCACAGGTATTACCCAACCTAAAATTAAGCTTGTTCATGCTAAAGACCATGTTACAGCCTGTGCTCCCACTTACACTGATTGGTCTCTTAGGTTCATAGATTAGTACTGGGCTAACTCCCTTATCAAAGGGGGTTACTAGGGCCCTGGGGCCCTTAGAAGCCTAGTCAAGAGTTTATCCCCAAAAAGAAACCGCAGTCAGCCCCTGTCAATGAGGGACACGGGTGGAACCCATGGGACAAATTTGTGATTACCCATACACTCATCAAGGTTGCTTCTCCTGCCAGCCTGGTTGACATGGGCATAAATAAGACAGTGTAGCAACTGCCTCATGTTTACTGACAACCCTCTTCTCCTAGCACATGATTCTTCCACCTGCGAGAAATGCATGTACATCAGTAACCTGGACTCCATGCTCTCTTGCTCCATAGTCAGCACTCCTGACAAACAGGAGATTGCTAGCACAAACACCACACCACTCACATCACATAGCCAAGCACAACACACACCTATGCAAAGGTTCTCAAAAAAAAAAAAAAAAAACTTACCTCAACAGCAGAGACCGCCAAACACACACACACACAACACCAAACACATCACACACAGCAGACAACACACCAGTGTCTGACAAACAAAACCCATAAGGCAAAACAATCAATCACAGCCCACAAGACATAACAAAAACAACACATACTAGTCGCTGGTGACAAATTGTGAGACACACCGATGTCCCCCTCGCCAGGCTCGACAAGGAGGTCACGGTCAGTTGTCTGTCTGGTGCCAGAATCCACCACATCACGCACTTGGGTCTCTCCACAACAAGTACAACTCTTGTCATTGTCCATGTTGGTGTGAATGACTTGAGACATACCTCCCTGGACCACATGGAGAGAGACATGATTTAACCGATTATGTGTCCCAGGCAGGTATGCCCTAGCCCCAAGAAGCATCCTACCTTCACCAAGAATACCACCACAATACCAACAAAAAATAATAGACTTCAACAACTGGCTTAGCTTCTGGTGTCATTCCACAGGGATCTAGTATCCGTCTGCCTGGGATGATATGGTCGACAAGCCTCGATGCTTTGCCAGTAATTGCCTTCAGCTGTCACCACAGGGTTTGCAGATCCTGGCCAAGATTCTCACCTCCCAAATTATGCCTTTTTTAGGCAATGTCCCAAAGACAAACATTCCAACATAAAAGATCTGTCAAAAAGCAAATTGAAGGTCATGCTGCTTAACTCTAGGAACCTTAACCTGAAAATGGACTCACTGGAGGCTCTCCTTACACTGGAAGATGCCAATGTCTATGTGGTCATGGAAACGTGGTTCAGAGATGCAGATAGCACCCCTGCCTTACTAGGCTATACCTCATTTGACAAACTCTGACCCCAAAATGAGATTGGGAAGACCAAGGGTGGTGGTCTCTCTATCTTCATTAAGGACAGGCACACCTCCATAATGGTTTGCCAGCATGATGCACTGGAACTACTCCAGGTAAAACTGACAGCAAAACACCCATCCAAGTTATAGCTAGCTATGGACCCTCCTCTTCATGACTCAAGGACACCCAACTCCTCTTACCTGATCTACCCGACTCCATCAAGGTACCCCCCCAACACCCTGATCCTTGGTGACGTCAACTACCCCACCATAGACTGAGTGAACTATTCTTGCATTAATGCACACTCTCGATTCCTCGACTTAATCAATTCTAAAGCACTAGACCAGCTCGTCGCATCCTCCACAAGGGGAGATAACATTCTGGACTTTGTTCTCACCAACATTGGCGACCTCAGCGCACCACTCCCATAGTATCCTCTTCCCTGGTGAGACCAGATCATTGGACTGCCTCATTTGAAGTTTCTATGCCCCCCCCCCCAACCATAATCAAGCTAAAAAAAACTTATCAAAAGCTGACTACAACATCATAAAGGAGGGTATCTGCAGCTTCACACCAACGCCCCCTTCACAGGATGGAGACAGCTATGCTAAACAGTACACCAAAACAGTATACAAGCACCTGTACAACTGCATGGACTCAGCCATACCCAACAGAACTAAAAACTGCTCAAGGAAACATAAACCTGTTTGGTGGACATCCTCTATCAACAAGATTTACAACAAAAGGAAGAAACTGTTGTCCAAGGGTAAATAGGAACAAATTTCAAATTGGAAAAACTCCCTCCTTAGCCTCAACTAGCAAATTAGTTCGTTAGTGAAAACCTCCAAGGCCAATTATGAATTGAAACTAGTATCCAAAACAAAAGGAAACTATAATGTCTACTTCAGTTACATCAGGATCCTCTGTGGCAAAGCCCTGGTTTTCTCGAATTAGTACTTACCTGCTAGCAGATACGTTCAGTGCAAACTTCACCTCCCCGTCCCCTCCCAAAGGCCCTTTTGACATCCTTGATACTTGTGGGCCATTTTAAAACCTAGCCAATTACCCCATGTTAGCTTCACACCCTTATGTCTGTAAGTAAACACCTTCACCATTATGCCAGCCTCCCTCTCACAAACCTTGTACCCTGTGTCTGTAAGGTAAACAAAACACCCTAACCACTATCCCAACCTCTCACATAAGTGTCTGTTCTTTTTTTAACCCTATCCCCCCTCCCAAATGTGAAATCAGCTTGTATGCTTTCAAAAAACATTAACTTTTAGCCCCAAGACAAACAGCACTGGTTATCTTTAAATAAATAAAATTAAATTATATGTTGTCTTTTATTAAATCCAGTATCAAGGCTGATAAAGAAGCTGCTATCTCTCATACACTTCCAATAATTTCAAACGTTATTTTTCACTGAACTACTTGCCCTTGTACCTTTACATTTTGCATTTCTCTTGGAAAGAATGTTCTGAACTCTCACGATTAATTGCTTGTACCTGCAGACAGCTTGTCTCTGTGGAACGTAGTCAGCAATGAAAGAAGAAACAAAATCAGCTAACAAATCTTCAGAAGCATGAAGGAATATTTGTCAATTTCACTCAGCACAGACTAGAACTGCTTTCAGCTGCAGACTTCTTGACTCCTCTTGAACGCTTGCTAACAGAAATACAAGCTAGTACCATTGTATATACATACACATCTGTGTGCCCTGTTCAATCACAGCCTCACCTCAGGCTTTGTCCCTACCAAATGGCACACTGCTAGAGTTATCCCTCTCCATAAAGAGGGAGCTACTACAGACCCTGGGAATTATCACCCCATTAGCCTGACGAGTCTGATATCTAAGGTTATAGAGGTGCATCATCCTCTTCTCGTTTGGCTGTTCCCGTTAGGGGTCGCCACAGCAGATCATCCATTTCCATTTCTTCCTGTCCTCTGCATATTGCGCTGTCACACCATCCACCTGCATGTCTTCTCTCACCACATTCATAAACCTGATCTTAGGCCTTCCTCTTTTCCTCTTACCTGGCAGCTCCATCCTTAGCATCCTTCTCCAAATATACCCAGCATCCCTCCTCAGCACATGTCCAAACCAATGCCATCTCGCATCTCTGTCTCCAAACGGTCCAACCTGAGCTGACCCCTCTAATATACTGATTCCTAATCCTGTCCATCCTTGTCACACCCAGTGCAAATCTTAACATCTTTAACTCTGCCACTTCCAGTTCTGACTCCTGCTTTTTTGTCAATGCCACAGTCTCCAACCCATACAACATAGCTGGTCTCACTACCCTCTTGCAGACCTTCCCTTTCACTCTTACTGGTACCAGTCTGTCACAAATCACTCCTGACACTCTTCTTCACCCATTCCACCCTGCCTGTACGCTCTTCTTCACCTGTCTTCCACACTCACTATTACTCCCTGAACTGTTGATCCCAAGTACTTAAACTCATCCACCTTCGCCAACTCCATTCCTCTATCCTCCCTCTCATTCACACACACATTCTGTCTTAGTCCTGCTGACCTTCATTCCGCTTTTCTCTAGAGCACACCTCCACCTCTCCAGGGTCTCCTCAACCTGGTCCCTACTCTCACTACAGATCACAATGTCATCTGCAAACATCATAGTCCATGGGGCCTCCTGTCTGATCTCGTCAACCTGTCCATCACCATTTGCAAATAAGAAAGGGCTCACAGCTGATCCTTGATGTAATCCCACCTCCACCTTAAACGCATCTGTCACTCCCACTGTAGACTCCACCACTGTCACGCTACCCTCATACATATCCTCATACAATACAACTCCTCTCTAGGCACCCTATCATGTGCTTTCTCCAGGTCCACAAAGACACAATGCAACTCCTTCTGACCTTCTCTATATTTCTCCATCAACACTCTCAGAGCAAACATCGCATCTGTAGTGCTCTTTAGTTAAACCATACTGCTGATCACTAATCATCACCTCCCTTCTAAATCTAGCTTCCACTACTCTTTCCCATAACTTCAAGCTGTGACTGATCAGTTTTATCCCTCTGTAGTTACTACAGCTCTGCACATCACCCTTATTCTTAAAAATATTCTTAAAAAAAATAAAAACATTTTTTCTCCACTCCTCAGGCACTCTGACTTTCCAAGATTTCATTAAACAATCTGGTTAAAAACTCCACTGCCATTTCTCCTAAGCACCTCCATGCTTCCACTGGTATGTCATCTGGACCAACAGCCTTTCCATTCTTCATCCTCTACATAGCTGTCCATACTACTTCCTTGCTAATCTGTTTCACTTCCTGATTCACTATCCCCACCATCATTCAACCTTCTCTCTCTCTCTCATTCTCTTCATTCATCAGTCCCTCAAAGTACTCTTTCTATCTGCTCAACGCACTCTCCTCGTTTGTAGGTCTCCTTTATCACCCTCACCTGCTGCACATCTTTCCCAGCTCGGTCCCTGTCTAGCCAATCGGTACAGGTCCTTTTCTCCCTCTTTAGTGTCATACAACTCTCCATATGCCTTATCCTTCGCCACCTCTCTCTTTGCCATGCTCATCTCCTTATACTGTCTACTTTCTTCATCTCTCGGACAATCCCACTTTTTCGCCAGCCCCTTCCACTGTATACTCTCCTGTACTTCCTCATTCCACCACCAGGTCTCCCTGTCCTCCTTCCTCTGTCCAGATGTCACACTAAGCACCTTTCTAGCTGTCTCCCTTACCATCTCTGCTGTAGTTACCCAGCTATTCGGTAACTCTTCACTGCCCCCCAGTGCCTGTTATAACTCTTCCCTGAACTCCACCTCACAATAACCGTTTTTCTACTTCCACCATTTGATCCTTAGCACTGCTCTCACACTTGTCCTCTTCTTGATCACCAACGTCATCCTACAGACCACCATTCTATGCTACCTAACTACACTTTTCCCGGTCATTACTTTACAGTCTCCAATCTTCTTCAGACTGGCCCTCCTGCATAGGATATAATCCACCTGTGTGCATCTTCTCCACTCTTGTACATCACCCTATGCTCCTCCCTCGTCTTAAAATACATATTCACCACAGCCATGTCCGTCCTTTTCACAAAATCCACTACAATCTGACCTTCTGCATTCCTCTCCTTAACACCATACCTGCCCATCACTTCATCCCCTTTGTTCCCTTCGCCAACATGCCCAATGAAATCCGCTCCAATCACCAGTCTCTCACCCTTGAGTACACTCACCACTTCATCCAACTCGCTCCAAATTTATTCTCTCTCATCCATCGCACACCCAACTTGCGGAACATATGCACTAACAACATTCATCATTCACCATCAATTTTCAGCTTCATAAATATCACTATCCAACACTCTTTTCACCTCCAAAACACTCTTGACATACTGTTCCTTCAGGATAACCCCTACCCCATTTCTCCTCCCATTAAAACCATGATAGAACAATTTGAACCTGCCTCCTATACACCTGGCATTAATCCCCTTCCATGTGGTCTCTTGCACACACAACATTTCAGCCTTCCTTCTCTCCATCATATCAGCTAGTTCTCTCCCTATATCAGTCATATTGCCAACATTCAAAGTTCCTACCCTCACTACTACACTCCTAACCTTACTCCTCTCTTTCTGCTTTGGAGGATGCCTTCCCCCTCTTCTTCTCCTTAGGCCAACAGTAGCCCAATTTCCACCAGCACCCTGTTGGCTAACAGTACTGGTGGCGGTTGTTGTTAACCCGGGCCTCGACCCTCTACCGATCCGGTTGGAAATCGGTATTGTTGTCCGCATATGTTATTTGGCAGAGGTTTTACAACGGATGCCCTTCCAGACGTAACCCTCCCCATTTATCCAGCCTTGGGACCAGCATGAAGAATCATCATGGACCTAATTAGCAAGGATATAGGGAATCTCCAAACTCTAGATTCCATGCAATTTGGTTTTGTGAAAGGTAGATCATGCCTGCTCAACCTAGTTGACTTCTCTGTGTCAGTCACCAGAGCTGTGGATGAGGGCAAGGCAGTTCATACAGCCTACCTCGATCTGGCCAAGGCCTTTGATACCATTCCCAACTCAGGAATTATTGATAAACTCACCAAACTAGGCATCAACCCCTATATCACTAGGTGGGTTGCAAAGTGGCTCACAGATACAACCCATAGTGTGAAAGTAGCAGACTTCAAGTTAGACTGCCGACCAGTCAAAAGTGGAGTCCTACAGGGATCAGTCCTGGGTCCTCTCCTGTTTGGCATCTACTTCTCAAAAGTCCAGGCCAACACGGAGGGACTCTGACTGACCAAGTTCGCAGACGACTGCAAGCTGAGAGCCATTAACTCCCCAAGTGATGTAGACATCCTACAGAAAGGATCTCACCAAGACCAATGACTGGTGTCGAAACCATGGCCTTAAGCTTCATGCCAAAAAAATGTGCCGTCATCCCCTTTGGGGAAAAACTCAGTTCTCACCAATTACCACATCAATGGGAGCCCACTGAAGGCGTTATAAGAAATCTGGGGACACAGGTTGACAGCAACCTCTCCTTCGACCACCACATTGCCACTGTGGTCAAAGTCCTTCTGTGTGGCACATCTCATTACAAAGGGTTTTGCATCCAGGAAGAAAGAGGTCATCATCTGTCTCTCTACTCTTCCCTCATCAGGCCTATCCTAGAGTATAAAGCCCAATTTGGCATGTACCTCACTAGACACAAACAGCTTGAAAGGCCACAAACGTACCTCACAGAGAGGATCCTAGGCCTTAAACACATGTCCTACATGGACAGACTCAAAAAAACTCCAGCTATTCTCTGTCTCATATTGTTTACTAAAAGGCAAACTCTGCTCGACTTACAAAGCCATGTCTGACCCAGCTCGGTTAGAAATGCTACATCTAAAGAAATCCCAATCCCTCCCGCACCACAAGCTCCAGAGACCTCAACCGCATTACCACAATCAACAGAACATGCTAACATGCAGGTTCATAACCCAGAGACTGCCCATACTCTGGAATAGACTTCCCATACATGTCAAGCAGAGTACCTCACTGGTCCTTTTAAAGAGAAATCCTGATGAGTGGATGGAAAATAGAAAGTTCACCCTGGGAATCACTCCAGTGGCTCTACTTCAGTGAATGTATACATATAGTAAACTTTTTGGAGGAACACAGAAAATTTCTGAACCAAAATTAGGGGCATCCTTAACATTTTGGTATATTTGAGAGGTAGGTTTTAACCACTACTTAGAATTAGTTTCTCTGCATGTGTCCATTAAACAGCATAATATCTGACTCCATTGCACTGGATTAAACAGCAGACTGGAAAAAAAGAATTAATAAATTCATTTTCAGCACTTACAAAACCCTTTAACTGTAGTATACCATATTTGTAACAAACTCAGGAACTGTCAAGAGTTAAATTAGTGCCAAAGTGCAGAAGTCATGACACACAAACCCTGTCTACAGCATACCTCTCAACTATTCAGATTTTCGACTCTTATTTTTTGTCTGCTCCTCATAAAATATATGGATGTTCATCGTGTTTCACTGTTGCAGTCATTACACTTGGGTTATCCTTCTGGCAGGTGACCCGCAGTCGGCCCGAGTTCCAAAGTCTTGGTCCGGCGTCAGTTGCTGTCGCCTCTTCCCTGACGTCACTGCGCCAGGGTTATAAAAGTTGCAATCAATGCCATTTTCTTCAGTCTTTCTTGCCGCGTGGTGCCCGAAGCAAAAGCAGTTTGCAAGTGCCGGTCGGCCGACTCCTGAGATTTTCAAAATTGAGTTTCAGAACTGAAGTCTTCAATAAAGCTAAGTATCCCTTTGGGGAAACTTTTTCTTGCTCCAGACCGATGTCAGTAAAAGTTAATAATTGTATTTCTTGTGGGAAGCAAATACCTCATAAGGACTTTCATTCTTACTGTATTCCTTGCCTAGGCCCTGACCACGTTACTAGTTGTCGGTTTTGTGCTAGATTCAATAAACGCACTATTAAACGTCGGTCTGATTATGCTTTACAATATTTTGGCCGAAGGTTTAACTACATAATGCCGTCGGAACAACCGACGACCGGAATTTATAAAAAAAAAACGCAGAGACAAAGAAAAGGACAAGCATCTGAGGTCCAAAACCGACGACGAAGCCTCTTCTAGGCCAGTCGCCAGTTCTCAGTGAGGCGCTTTCGCAGACCCCGACACCTGCTACCTCAGAGCCACAGGCCTTAACCGACAGCCACGTGGAAACACCGAGGCCTGTGGAAACTCAAGGTATTGGGCCTATGGAAACTATTCCCTCAGATGGGTCCGGAGTCGCTGAGCAGGCATCGGCTTCTGAAGGTGTTTTCAGACCTTCACAACTTACAATTAAGCCCACTACAGCAGCAAAGGCAAAGTCAAAAACACCATTAAAAGACAAGGAAACAAGTACAGCATTCTCCAGAACAGTCATCCATGCCAAAGAAACAGATGCTTAAAATGGCTGAAGACCTAATTACTTTAATCAGGGGTTCCCATCCCCCTCCTGACAAAAGGCCTAGGCAAGACACTGACTATGATTCCTCTGACCAGGTTTCCATTTCCTCTGATTCCTCTTCTGATCAGGGATATTCCCTCCCTCCCTATGAGGACTCTGATGCAGAAGAGTCCATATCTTCAGCCTCTCCGCCTGAGGATTATTCTTTTGGGGAAACCCTGAGCATTTCCATTGGGAGAGCCAGGATTATTCAGAATCCAAGAAAAGGCTCAGAGACTTCCTTTTATTGCCTCAGCACAGGCCCCTGGCTATCCCCCCTGTGCTTGATATTGTTGATGATGTTTTTTTCTGAATCCAGTCTGTCTCCTGATTCTTTATCCCCTGCACCAGTCAAGCCAGACAGGTACTACAGGGTCCCTGACTCTCATAAATTTCTTTACAAAAACCACGCTGCAGACCCAGAAAAAATTTCTCAGGGTCCTAAAGGGGTTAAGGTTTCCACTGCTAAAAATCCTGTCCCCTCAGATAGGGATTCCAGAGCTCTGGACAGATGGGGGGAAAAAAAGTTTACACTTCTGCTACTTTAGCTGTATGAGCTTTAAACTGCCAGTTTCACATGCTTAAATATCAACAGTACCTCATGTCATTGTTAAAACAGAAAATGGTTTCAAATACAGAAAGTCCTGACAGTAAGGAAATGCAGGATTTATTGCATGCAGTTGAACAAGTGGGAAAGCATACTCTGCAATATGGTTTTGATTCATTAGAGACTTCTTGTAGAGCCGCAGTTACAGGCTCTGTTTTTCGAAGGCATGCTTGATTGAAAGAACAAAGTTTACCTGACCATGTTAAAGTAACATTATTGGATGCTCCATTACAGCATTATACTTTGTTTGGTGTGAAGGCAGAAGAGGTGTTAAAGAAAATGGAGGATAAAGCAAAGTCAATGCAGACAGTGAAAGATTTCTTACAGGTTCAACCACCTAGATTTAGCAGAAAATGGCCTTCAAAAAATTGGTCCTTTCCAGTGTCAGATGGGCGTCTGTATCTGCCTCTTTGTGGCCTAAGAGGTAGATCTCAGCCCCAAGGCTCCTACAGACCTAAACAATGGGGTGCTTCAGCCCCCAAAGGAGGGGAAGACAAATCACAACCTTATAGGAAACAGTCCCAATGACTTCCCTCTACAAATGCCAAGCACTTACCTTTTGACAGCACCCCTACGGGGAAAGCTAGCACTTTTCTCAAAAAATCGGCACATGATCACCCAGGACCAATGGGTGCTGAATACTGTTTCTCAGGGTTACAGATTCCACTTCCACATGCTTCCAAAATCAAAAGGTATGTCAGACTTGCCACAAAACCAATGGGCAGAGGCACAAAAACAGATTGCTGCTCTTATGGACATGGGAGCTATTCAAAAAGTTCCACAACAGGGGGACAAGGATTTTACTCAAGACTTTTCTTAGTACCCAGAAAGGACAAATCCTGGAGACCAATACTGGACCTGTAAATCCTAAATACTTTCCAGGATGTTCCAAAATTCAAAATGTTAACACTACAGCAACTTCTGCCCATGTTGGGCAAGAAGGCTTGGCTAGTTACTTTGGACCTCAAGGAGGCATACCTGCATGTCCCAATCAGACAATCTTGCAGAAGATACCTCAAATTCATAGCAGGCTCAATGCATTACCAATTCTCTGCACTGCCCTTTGGGCTTATCTACTGCGCTCAGGGTCTTGACAAAATGCCTGGCACCAGTAATTGCATTTTGCAGACAAAAAGGAATTCAAATATATCCCTACTTGGACGACTGCCTTATTCAAGCAGAGAGCAAGGACATTCTTCTAAAGCATCTGGCATTTGTAAAAAGATTGCTAATTTGCCTAGGGTACACAGTAAATGAAAAGAAATCAAAACTAGTGCCCTCTCAAGAGATAATAGAATATTCCTGGGTGCAAGCTTAAACACAACTGCCCAGATGGCTTATCTCACGCCAGACAAACAAAGGCAACTGACTCATTACTTTCAAATGATGGCAACAAAAACCCAGCTCCCTGCAAGAAAAATTCTGCAGGCCCTGGGCTTCATGGCATCCTGCATTCTACCAATACCATATGCAAAACTGCATATGAGGAAACTACAATGGTATCTAAAAAGTGTTTGGACTCAGCATTGTCATAGCCTGGAGACAATCATAACTTTAATTCCCTGCCTACAACAGGAGTTTCGATGGTGGTCCCAGGCCTGTCACCACAACAAGGGACAGCCTTTCACCTTACCCACAGCCAGGCAGACAATAACAATAGATGCATCAGATTATGCCTGGGGGGCATATATGGCAGGAAAATGTATTCAGGACACGTGGCCCAAGGAACAAATGCATCTTCACATCAATCAAAAAGAGATGCTAGCTGTAGAGAGTGCCCCGACAGCTTTCAAGGACCTAATACATCCAGGGCAACTATTACTAAAGACGGACAATACCACAGTTATGTGGTACATAAACAAGCAAGGGGGCACACATTCCTACCCCCTATGCAGACAAGCCATGACTTTGTGGAACACAGCACTGACCTATTAAGTACATCTGCAGGCACAATTCCTGCCAGGAACAAAAAATACACTAGCAGACGAACTAAGCAGAAATCTCATGGATCCTCACAAATGGAAGCTAAATCCACAAGTGTTCAGCATGACAACGAGGAAATGGGGACGCCCAGACATAGATCTTTTTGCCTCCCCTCACAATTACCAAATACAGAAATTTTACACAAGAACTTATCACTCTCAAGCATGGAAAGTGGATGCTCTATCATTCAGCTGGAAAGGCCTGACAGTCTATGCCTTCCCTCCAATGCCTCTTCTTACCAAGGTACTACTAAAAGTCAGACAAGAAAGGACAAAAACGATCCTGATTGCCCCAGACTGGCCACGCCAGCACCGGTACCCAATCCTAAAGAGTTTGTCTCAAGACCCAGCTTGGCTTCTACCTCATATTTCTCATCTTCTGACACAACAAAACAATCAGATTCTGCACAATCAACTCAGAACCTTAAACCTGGCAGCATGGCAGATAATGTAGCCACTCAGACTGCACCTCTCTCTAAAACTGTTATGGATGTCATTTTAGAAGCCAGGAGACCCAGCACTAGGAAATCTTATGCAGAAAAATGGAAGAGATTCTGTGCTTGGAACCAGGCACAAGGGCTCGAACCACTTGTCCCTAATATACCTCAGATTTTATAATACCTAACTGAGATGCTGGACAAAGGCTTATCTTTATCATCTATTAAAATCCATGCCTCTGCCATTTCAGCTCATTACAATACGGAACCTCCTATTTTTTCACATCCTCTACTACGACAGTACCTCAGAGGGGCAAAAAATATAAGACCCCCAAAGAGAGCACCAGTACCTACTTGGGACCTCAATTTTGTTTTAGAGAAACTCACACTGCCTCATTTGAACCAGCCAGCACACCTGATCTAAAATTCTTGTCATGGAAAACTGCTCTGCTCCTAGCAATAACTTCAGCAAGAAGAGTCTCAGAGTTACAGGCATTAATGGCTGTGGAACCTTTCCTCATTTTTCATCAGGACAGGGTTTCTCTTAGGACAAACCCAACATTCATGCCAAAAGTGGTCTCCAATGTGGTCTTAAACCAAACCATTAAATTTACCTACTTTTTACCCAAATCCCCAGAATAAAGGGGAGAGACTTCTGCACGTTTTGGATATACACAGGCAGCTACGATTCTACTTGGACAAAAAAGCTTTCAGAAAAACTGAGCAATTGTTTGTAGCATATGCTGCAGGATCACAAGGAAAGCCTATTACAAAGCAGACAATCTTGAAATGGATAGGACACTGCATCTGTTTCTGTTATGCACAACATGGCAAATCACTGCCTAAGGGCATTAGGCCTCATTCCACCAGAGCAGCAGCCACTTCAGCATCTTTCCTCAGAGGAGTACCAACCAAAGACATTTTAGAAGAAGCTGCAACCTGGAGCTCAGTGCACACTTTCACCAAGCACTACCACTTGCCTCTCTACTCTAAATCCAGAGCAGGCTTTACCACTGCAGTTCTGCAGGACTTGGTAGCCTCTCCAAATCCAATTTAGACCCATCCACCCAACCTCAGCTTTGGGATTCTACCCAAGTGTAATGACTGCAACAGTGAAACACGATGAACATAGTACAGTTGTGTACCTACCATAAATGTAGATATTCGAGTGTATTCACTGTTGCAGTTCAGGTTACCCACCATCCCCCTTTTTTCATTGCTGGGACTTTTCTGTACTTCTCATCTCCATACTACCTATGTGATGTATTTACTTGTAGATAAAGGAAATGTTTATAGTAATATATGCATGTCTTTTGGCATAATTTTACTTTCCAGCCTTCCTATCTAGGGGGCACCTGACATCCAGGGCAAGAAAAACTGAAGAAAATGGCGTTGGTTGCAACTTTTATAACCCTGGCGCACTGACATCAGGGAAGAGGCGACAGCAACCTAAGCCGGACCAAGACTTTGGAACTTGGGCCGACTGCGGGTCACCTGCCAGCAGGATAACCCAAGTGTAATGACTGCAACAGTGAATACACTCGAACATTTATTGTAGGTACACAACTGTACTTCTTTCTGGCATATCACTGTGATAATCTGAGAACTGAAGTTACTAAATAACGATATTTATTTAAGTTTGACTTCAAATTTTCAGAATATGCATGTTAAAACAAATCTTGTTCTCCAGCAACTCTAAGTTTAAAAGAGCAATATTTAAAATACCCTCTCCCTTTTATCGCGCTTTGTCCAGATTTCTTGCACTTAACAGGTTGAGAGGTATGGCCTACAGCCTGATCTTTTCCGCAGCTGACGCAAAACTATAAATCAAAACAGTGCGCTTAACAGATTAATCTTAAGCACAAACATACCCTTCCACGTCTTAGGTTCCTAGGTTCATACTAGGCTATCTGCCCAAGGGCATTTATAAGCCTAGCCCATAGTTATTTGGCTTTCGCCACCACTTTAATTTGAATAAAACTATGCCTATTATTTTTCTGTGTCTTCGCACAAGAAATCTGGACAAAACCAAAAATAACAGTACAAACGGGCGATGACTGAGCATGCTAGGCCGCATCAATGTTTTGTGCAACCTTCAGAACATTACAGTTGCGTAACATCTAGGAGCTACACAGTACTGTATCACTTCGGTCACATCTCTTAAATCCTTTACTCAGTAAACAGGGGCACAGCTAAAAATAATGGGTAAAAAACACTATCGTCACTCATAACTCTCAACTGAAAAAGCAATCATCCTCAGTTTTGCGTCTTAAAAAGTTAATGTTCCACATTTTAGGGTATGTTACGCATTTAGGGTTAATATTAATGTCGTGGCCAGCCGAGAGATATACTTTGCAATAAAGCTTTGCCATACTTAGTGGCAGTAAAAGCGTCAGATGATAACGGAGAACATTTCTTACCCACGTCAATTTGTATTGGATTTGCATTTGGACACAGTCCGTGATTTTCCATTATCGTTGCCAAAGGCCCAACAATAGGGACAAATTTTAAACACTGCTTTCATGCTTACGACTTACAAACATTACCATACATATTTTGAATGACATAAAAGCTAAAACTCAAAACGTTTGTGATTACTTAAGTGAATTCGAGCTTCACTGATTTGACAGGGGGAAAAAGACAAACTTTGTGACTAACAGACCTAAAACGTAACGCAGAAATCTGGCCAATAAAAAAATGGATTCTTTTACACAAACTTACAATTCTTATCTACTACAACTCACTCTCCCACTTACAACTATGGTTATGGCTAGACTGAACCATAACCAACTTCTGCTTCCGTGAATGCCTTATTGCACCACACTATGGGAGGAGTGCAGAATATTACCCACGGTGCAGTAGTACGTCCCGGCTTCCTTACTTCCAGAGTGAAGCAAACATGGCAGCGCCCATAATTTAAAAGTAATTTGAGTTGAGGTTGGTATGAAGAATTAATGTAAGATAAGAATGTATAATTGTGGAAGTGTTAGTTATATTTGCAGTTTATTAGCTGAGTAAGGGCTTGTTTTTCAGGTGGTTTATAACGCGTCCTTACGTTTCTGAAGGCATATTGGCACACTTTTATTAGAGTGTTTATGCAGAGTTCATCGGTTATGCTTTTATGCTCACTAAGTGTAATCATTATACCTTTTATTGCGTTGTCTTGCCACCTAGTAAGTCAAGTTTTAGGAAAGGTATTTGCAAGAAGAGCACGAACCCTATTTACTGTTTTGGTATGCACCGACCCTGAACGAGTAGTTGTGTATATGCGTTGTATAATTAGTAGGAAGCCTAATAGTTTTGCTTTTGATACTGAAGGTTGGTATCTGTGTGTTAGAGTTTGAGAATAATTTTACTTTATCGATGTGATGCAGATATTTGTTTTATTTATGTATTGTGTTTCACAATGCAAGGAAAACTCCACTTACGAGCAGACTAATGCATTGAGTCGGATATATCTGTATATATTTTGCTGCTCCTGCTTTCCTGAGTTAGACGTAAAGTTATAATAAAATCACATATTTTAGTGGTATGTCTGTTATTAAACATCAAAGCGGCGCCTATACAAATATTCATTAGCATTTCTAGCATTTTAATGCGGAGAGGTTGAGCAATAGGACCCCCATAGACATTTGCATTTTTATAGAAACTTAATGGTGTGACCAAGATGTAACAATGGATTAACGTAAAAAAAGAATAAGTTAGATTATATTTCTCGTTGATTTAAAATTAAAGAAAACAGCATTGTAATACAAGATCTTGTAAATCAATACAAGTGCGATTTCAAGGATTCACCATTACAAACGTTAGAAGTTTGTATAATAATTTAGGTTAGAACGAATGTCAGCAAGTAAGATCAGTTCTGTATTTGCAGACAGTTCTTACTACAACAACAAGTTTCGAATTCTTCAAGAAAAAAGAATGGATATCAGTTATTTTTATATACAGTATAACATTTGACAACTAGTTATGTTAGTAACACAGAACCTGTTGTAACACAGGAGTTTAATAAAACAGAAAATTAGAAGTGCTGAGAAGCAACGGTGTGCATATGAGGATCCTGAGTAGGATATAGAATTGTATAATAGCAGAATGGAAGGAGTTGTAATGAAATCGGATAAGAAAAAGTACAAAAGGGTTAGTATTGGGTATAGCTCAAAGCAAGATTTTATATGTTAACTTATGTGTATATAGTGTCTTTGGTACAAGTCATGGCTGAACATTGTCCATAGTCAAATCCAGTTATTTGACTAGTAATAACAAATTAAACACACAAAACAAGAAACAGCAAAAACAAACCTCTGTACCTAATGTCAATGGAAACAAGACTTTGGCAAGGAGGTGAGCATCAGGCTTATTTAATGTCTAAAAAGTAAAAGCTTTGTTCCAAACTGCGATCACATCACAGTCGGTACCCTTGTTGCATATTATCTAGACTTCCTCTTGCTACCAAAAAGCAATTCCTCCTCTCTCCGTGTTATGATAGCGTTATGTTGATGACTGTATATGACGCCCCTTTTTTTGTCGGGGTGGGCTGTTGGGTCTATTGTCAGGAGATAATATGCTTAGGTATGAAAAGAAGGTATTGTCTTAATAGCTAGTGTTATTCAAGGAGGATCCATTATATGTCATCCTGAGATGAGACTGTTGATAGCCTTAATTGTTTTGCAGGAGATGGCCTGCATCTGTTCTAGGCTTTCCATGTACTTGCAAAAGCCTTTGATACTCCATTGTGCTTTTTTTTTTTTTTTTAAAACAGTGTCCATCTAATAAATTTACTACGCTAGTATGTCTAACACTAAACTGGACCACAAGGTAGCTCTTCTGAATGCCAGGAATCCCAGTAACAAACTGCCCGATCTTGAGGTTTGCCTGCTTATGAAGCATGTTGCTGTATGTGTAGTTAGAGAGACTTTAAATGTAAAGAGAGCACTCCCTCCATACTTGTTTTACACCTACCATGTCTTCAGGCATGGTAGAAACTGCTGTGGTGTTCTCATGTTTATGAACCACATCTCATCTAGAGAAATGCACAGAGACCTATTAACCAGGTTCCTAGAACTTCAGTTTACCATGGACAAGGCAAGCTGCTAGCTTACAAGCATGTTTCAGAACCCACTTCATGTCTCCTGATGATAATGTTAGATTCCTGGAAGGTTTACAAGAAATTCCTATGACCAATAACTCCATAATCCTAGGTGACTTCTTTCTGAGCCGTATACTGGAGCACCTGTACCTCTAATGTAGGATACGTTCAAAGGTGTTTTTGATTTGATGTTCATAGGTTAGTACTAGGCTAAACTGCCCTTGTGAGCCTAGCCAATTATCCTTTGTGAGACTTAAACCCTGCACCTTGCATTTCTAAGGCAAACACTTAACCATTAGGCCACCCTCCCAACCTTAAATAAGAACTTCCTGGATCAAATAGTGTGCAAGAAACTAAAATGTTCTGGTTCTAGTCCTCCCTAATATTGTCTCGACCTGCTCCACTCTTAGTCTCTCCTTCTCCAGTGAGTTGGACCATAGACCAGTGATATTTACTTTCCAAACTGCCAACTGTTACCAATGTCTGTATTTAAGGACTCCAAACTAGTGAACCTTGCACCATTATATGATTGCTAAATATATCTATGATATCGCTACTGTTGACCCTGCCACAGCATGTGCCTTCACTATAGAATTTTTATGGCCACTTGGACAAATACGTAATCTAGCAGTCACAACTAGTGCCAAATATGTACAATGGAAAATTTAAAAACACTCCCTGGTGGTCAACTGACAAACTTAAGAACAGAGTTTATAAAAAAATATCGCCCATAAAATGAACCATGAACTGAGATTAGCTTCTGAAGTGAATAACTACAAGTCTTTAAACTGTGTTAGAAAACTAAGAAATAACACTTGATGTTGCTGTGAACTTTTCCTTAATTTGGATTGGAGCTGGGGAGTCATATTTTCATTTAACGAAAACCACAAAATAGATACCCACAGGGTACAGAACTAAAAAAAAAAAAAAAAAAAAAAAAAAAACGAAGAACCACGTCCAAAGCACAAGGCAGAAAGTTTAATCCAAGATGCATACAAATTCATTTGCTAAGCGCTTTCACCATTAAACATGGCATCATCAGAGTAAAATTAAATTACTCTGATGATGCCGTGTGTAATGGTGAAAGCGCTTAGCAAGTGAATTTGTATGCATCTTGGATTAAACTTTCTGCCTTGTGCTTTGGACGTGGTTTTTCGTTTTTCATATTTTCATTAACCCTATTTTTCTTCATGGAGTCAGGGTGCCAGTTCAACTTTTGCCATCTCTCTTGATGCAATAACACACTCCTAACGTCTTCGGTCATACCAGACTGTCGCAAGTCTTTTCTCATACAGCCCATCCATCACTTTGCTGAACACTTGATTCCTTTTGCCTTCTTCCTGAATGTCTCATATCTGCTTTTATGTCTTTATTCTTTGTCTGTCCCACAGTATGTATCCTAACACCCACCTCAGTACTTATCTCCAACACCTGTAGCTTCCTTAACTGGTCTGCCTTCACTATCCAGGTTTCTGTACCATACAGTAGTACCTGTCACACCACAGTTTGTATACCTTTCTTTTCAGCTTCTTTGACATTATTCTGTCACACACAGTATCCCTGACACTGAGTTCTAGTTGGCTGTAGCCCTCTGATTCTGACTTTGACCTCCTCATTCAGACTACTGTTCTACTCGGCCACCTCTCTCAGATGCTTGAAGCTGTTAAAATGTTCCACTGTTTTTCCTTCTGTATCTCTGTTTTCATCTACATCTGATTTCCCCCATTTGTTGCCATAACGACTGTCTTGTCTGTACTGTTTCATCCCACATGCCTTCATTTTTGCATTTGATCCCACTATTATTTGCTAAAGTTCTTATTAGAGTCTGCTTGGAATGGCACATTATTTGTATATAGCGGCATTGTTGATTTGTTCTCTGTCTTGTTTGTTAATGTAGTCCATTACCAGTATGAGCAACAGTGGTCTCTGATTTCTTTTTTGAATAAAAAAGTTAGAGATATGATTTTGACAACTTTTTTGCTAGGATCAAAGCCACCATGGGAATGGAGAAAAGAGATTTTACTAGTAGGGATGGCTAGAATTAGAGGTATGGAAAATGGGCAAGGAAGGCTGAAATTTACTGGAGGAAATTGTCAAAGGGAACCAAGGTAATGGGAGTAAATGCCTAGGGAGGGAACGATAAGAGTGGAATGCAGCAAAGTAGAAATTTGGAACACAAGCTAGAGACTGTGGTAGAGTGTTTAGTTGAGTCTAGAATGGAAGCTGCATTTAGGAAAAGGGATGACTAGTATGGCATATAAAGTCTTGCATGTTAACTATAAGAATCAATCCGTGGAGATTAAAAAAGAATGGGAAGGCAGTTTAAAAAGGAGCAGTGGGGGAACTTCATCCCCAGTCTGACCCCCATGTCTGATGGACAGAGGTCGACAGTAAGTGAATTATTTAATTCCCAACTAGCATATTCCCCACATAACCTTTAGCAACCTTTTTATAACATACCCCACCTTATAGGTGTCCAAGGAACTCTGGGACAAAACTGGATTGGGTTGCATGGCTTGTAAAGACCTTGGTGGTCATTAGCTTAGAAACCTATGAACATCTGTATGACTCCCAAGTATGCAACAAAAGTCCAGAAGGTTAGGATATTTGCATTGAAGTGTGCGCATATGTATTTTTGTACCCCAAGCTGACTTCAGATGATTTTTCATTGGGTATATGACAGATGTTGGAAGTGTGATGAGAAAGAGAGAGGTAATTGGGAACATGTTTTTTGGAGAGTGAATGAACTGTTAGACTTGAGCAATTTCCTGCAGAGTACATTATCAGAAATGTTGGGAGAGCAGATGGTTGTAAGTAAAGAAATTATTCCCTTGAACTGGGATAAGAGAGCTGCATTGCTAAGGCCTTAATAATTTTAATGTTTGCTTCCAGAAATCAGTTACTAGCAAGTGGACATCAAAATCTAAGCCAGCCATAACCCAAGTATTGAATATTATACTTGAAATAAAAACAGAAGGTCTTTTTATCAAAGGAAAAGAGCCAAATAAATGGAAATAAACTGTTGGGGAGAACAATACATGCAGAATGTGATCGGGAGGAGTGAAATTTTAAGGGAAGGCAGGAATTAAGCAGTTTATGTAATGTAGCAAATGAAAATTGTTTTAAAAAAAAAAGAAAATAGATGTACACTGAATGAAATTTAACAATGGAAAGTGTTACTTTGGAAAGAGTAGAAGCCAAAGTAGCTCCATTTGCTGAAAGGGTAAGAGAACAGACTATGGTGGCTTGGGTACAAGCGGAGAAGAGCAGAAGACAATCTGGTAAAGAAGATTTGGCACAGACAGGAAGATGGCAAGAGGAAACGAGCATCAAACAGAGGTGGATAGATTGTGCGGGAAGATCTGCGAGAGTCGGGCATGAGTGTCAAAGAAGATAGGAGAGTGGCATTGAATAGAGAGAGGGAGATGGTGATAGTTTGATGTGACACTTTGAGCCCATGTAGAAAATGGGGAAGGGGGGGGGGTTGATGATGCCTGTGGTTTGTATTTTCTATTAGTGTATTTGTAGTTGTGTCTTAAAATGTGAGTGTTAGTGTCAAATTCACTGGGAATCAAAGAATTCTTCTTGAACCGGGGTAAGAAAAGCCTCCTTAGAACATAAGGAAATGTCTTGGGCATCAAGGAGGACTCCAGAATTTGATAACTTACTAGACCCAGAATTTACTGTCAAGTTATAACTAACTGAACCAGAATGTACAAGCAGGCTATAATTAACATAGGTGGGCATGGAGTTCAGCTTGTAAATAGTTACATGCATACTGGAAAACCGTCACAAATGTTAGAGTTTAACTGTAAACTTCATACAGGATGAAAGTGGTTGCTTCTAACTTTTCATTTGCGTTATCTGCAGTGACTGCAAAAGGAGGAAACACTAAAGTGCTTGTGGCAGCATTATTTATATAGCCAAGTTGCTGACTCACTTTAAAGAATTATGTACCTTAAGAGCCTGCCTACTGCCTGCAAAAGCACGGAAAGTTATTTTGACCCTTACTGGAATCTGTCTACTCAAAAAGCTGCCTTTTATTGAGAATAATGCTCAACTAGTTCAGGTTTTCTGTTTTTAGACTGTAGCACATCTGCTGATGTTCCAGCTTTCATTCTGCAGAGCTTAAGGATCGATCATGCCTTATTCTAACCAAGAAGAGCAAGATGTATGAGAGACTGTACAAGCAAATCCAGAGGAGAATGTAATTAACTGTAATCGAACGGTAACGTGTCTGGTTTGAGTACAGTAGAAAACTAAAGGGCCCTCTGGAATACAGGTGAAAGTGTGATAGATGAGCCCCCCCCCCCCTGCAGCTCATCATCACCTCCTTTCTTTGTTCACCTGGTTTACCATATGGAAGACACTGTGCAGCATCTTACTGCTGTTGAGGACTGTACCCAAACTCCATCAGCCTTACAGCAGTTGTGCCAGCTCCGCCTCCAGTGTCGACTGTAATTCAACACGGGTCATTTGAAATGCAGTAAGAGATTATTCTTTGTACCATCAGCTCGTGGTTGCACGATTAGGGAAGTTAACTTAGAAATTTGCCTGCAGATTGGAAAGTTAATTTAGGGAAGTTTCATAATAATGTGTGACAGGAAGTGACCGGTGCAAGAGACTGAGTTCACCACCCAACCCTGTGGTCCACACTCCCAGCTGGAATGTCCTGTCCAGACTATATTTATTTCAGTTTGGTGACTGGGGAAGTCCACTGGGCCAAGAAGAGCCCGTTTTCAGTGGAGGATTGGGGCGAAAAAGATCCATATACAATGTATAAGTTCATAGGCAATTATATTCATGAATATCAAGCATGGTATATACAATGTACACAGAGTAAGATGCAGAGTCAAAGGGTGAAAATAATTACAATTAAATACAGAGTAGCTGTAGTGGCAGTGGACAGAACATTACACATTCAGTCTGTAGCTAATTAAACATTTGGATTTCAAAATTTCAGAAATAAATTGAAGAGGAAGATTTAGCAGAAGAAAAGTATGTCTAGCAGATAGTAGGCAAGCATGTAGGATGAAATGATTGTGTTGTAGAGTGGCTTTAAGTTTAAGTTTACTTTAGAGTGGCAGTAAGGCTAGTTGTTTACAGAAATGTGGTAGTAACCATTTCCGAAGTATAGCTGTCTAAGAAGGTGTAATATGGGAAAAGGATAAAAGGAAAATAGAAATAGCAGTTCGGCAGTGGAGCTGGCGGTTAACTTGAGTAGAGGGTTGCCAGGTGGTGAGATGAGGTAGGGCTGCTGAATGGATGGCAGAGGGGGGACTCGAGTAGGAGACAAACAGGAGCATATCCAGTCTGAGGATAGGTAGGAGTGTAGGAGGGAGTTGAAGTTGGTGTGGTTACGGGTATTACGAAAGGAGTGGGGGAGAGAGTTCCATAGTTTGGCTATGGAGTATGATGGCAGAAGTTGTCCAGGGGGCCGGGAAGGTTTGTGGATTTATAGATTTCGATTTTCTGATCGGAGTGAGTGGTTGGGGTATGTAGGGGGTTAAGGAGGAGGAGAGAGCAGGATGGCTTGAGCACGAGTTTATGGCCAGTGGTGTGCTTAAGACAGTCCTGGTAGTTGGGAAGGTCTAGCCACTTTAGAGATTGGAGAGAGTTGCAATGGTGGGATGAGTTTTTGGAGTTTGTGACAAATTTGCAGATTTTATTGTAGCAGCAGTCCAGTTTGGATTGTAAGCCAAGTTGGAGGTTGGTGAGTGGGGGGGGTGCCGTATATTAAATAGGGAAGAAGGTAGGTGGAGGGAGTCAGGTAGCGGTTGTCTGTATAGGAGTCCTAGCTTTTGGTGAGTCTTTTAATGGCGGTTTGAATACGGATGTCAAATTTCAGATGCTCATCAATAATGATATCAGGGGGTTTGGTGTGTGGCACAGTCTCATTGGGGGTGTTATTTTGGCTAATTATTGAAAAGGAGGTGTTATCAATTGCTGAGTGTCTAGAGGGAGTAAAGATATTAGTTTTGTTTTATTTGCATCCAGGGCAAAATGGGTTGTTCTGCATCCAATTTTTTGTTTTGGTGAAAGCAGATTGGGTCTTTAGTTACAGGTCGGAGGGGGAGTCAGTAGTGCAGATGGTAGTAGTCATCTGCATACTGGATCAGGGAGGACTCTGGGATGGAGTGGTGAAAGTTATTCATGAATATGTTGAAGAATAAGGGGCAGAGCGAGAACAGAGCCTTGAGGAACGTCGGTGGGAGTGTGTAGGAAGGGAGAGGTAGATTTCCCTTTTACAGCTTGAAGCCTTTCAGAGAGGTAGCTAGAGAACCAGGATGTTGTAGAAGGGGATAGGCTGAGATGGGAGAGGTGGGAGACTGTGACAAAGGCTTTGGATAGGTCTAGGAAAAGGGTAGATACGAGTTTGCCAGAGTCACGAGCAAGGTTGATGCATTCTAGGAAGGAGAGTAATTTGCTCAACAAATGACGTGTCGTTAATACCAGTGTCATTTCAAACGTGGGGGTATCATATGATACCATGTGTTCTGTGGCATTTGTGCACTTGATGAAGCTACAAGAAAAATTGCTGGCTGAGTTGGGTGAGATATTTTAGTCTGGAGGTATTGGTGAAAACTGTGGATTGTGTAATGTTGAACTGGTTGTATGAACACCTGTTTTTGGCTTGATGCATGCTATTTCTTTGGTTTTGGCACATGTATTCAGTAGGGGTGCAGATTTTGCTACTTTGGGAAAAAAAAAAGTCCTGAGTTGTGGGGAGAGGTTACTGTTTTAGGCCCCAGTCATCTATATGCTGAATGCATTAAAGGAGAATTGCTTGCAGCCATATAATTTCCAGCTGGGCTGGTGCATTTAGTGTCATGGCTTGGAATCTGTTTCAAAGTCATCCAAATTGGCCTGGTTGCATTCGCTACAGAAGTAAGATGGCCAGATGAAGAATTCTTAGTGCTTTTTCCTCAGTGGTGCAATGACCTCTGTAGAGTTAAGAATGTTGATGTTGAGGGGGTTGGTGGCTTTGGCCCTCACACAAAGCCAGTTTAACCATTTTGCCTTTAACTTTTTTTTTTTTGTCTGATTACTGTACTTTTAGAGTTGTGTGTGTGACTTGAGTACTCCTTGTATTTCTAATGCATTAGACTTTGGGTTTTGTAGTTGAATATTCAGTTGGAAGCCAGCAGAATCGGGGTTATCCAGCTGCTGTCTGCTGCTTTTAATTTGTGCATATATTTAGTTGGAAAGGCAGGAGCAGAGAAAAGCCATTGACCTTACAGACTTTAATAGTAGATGGCAAACCATGAAATTTAACTGTACAGTAGGGTGTTTAGTGAAGAACTTTTATTTTAAGTAGGCGAATACACGTTACTGTTTTTTCATTAGAGTGGAAATTCTTAATGGGACTAAAAATAAAGGTTTTTGCTTGAAAACATTAATCTGAGCAAAAATGAATGTATCTTTCAGAAATGTTGGCATCAGAATGTCTGGACTTGGCTCTCGTATCTTCTGCTAGAGTACTGCTTCCTTGCTGGTTTCAGCAGCAGCCTTATACATGTGCTTCCCAGTTAATACTGCTCCCTTGCTGGTTTCAGGAGCAGCCTCATACATGTGCTTCCCAGTTCAGTCTTCTTAGTGACTCGTAACAGAGTTTCTGCCTCCCTCTCTCTGGTATTTGTATGTCATCAGTTTTACTTTTTGTGTGGATTGTTTTAATTGCCACTTGGCTTTAAATACAGCTAAGAGCGTTTGCATTAAACACATGTTGACTGACCAACGCAGTCAGCTGGACCTAAGCACAAGTCGTCCTACTGCTTCTGCTGTCACCGTTTCGCTTCAGTCACCTGGTGGGGATGGGATAACTTCTGTAGCTAATAGTCTCCTTTTACAGAGAATGCCAGGATGGAGTCCTCTCCAGCACAGGTCAAAGGTGGATCATGAACACAGGCACAGAGACCAAAAGAACTGAAAGTTTATGACTATGGTCTCTTTCTCTGCAGAGTTTGACAGTGAGCCTCCCAGATGTTTAAGGTTATTGGACTGTTCTGTTTACAGGCTGTCTTTTGTATCCCAAATGTCTGCTGTACCTCCTCTTGTCCATCTATCATGTACCCATGAAACTGCGTGGTTCTGGGTCAGCAGTTTGAGACTTTAAAAAACCCTTGCCCAACTTGGGAGGCCTCATCTGTTTGTGGCCCCAGCACATCTGTTTTTAACCTTTTACCTGTACTACCTCAGAGGAATTTTTAGAGTAAGAGCACCCAAAAGTTGTGACCTTCTGGCAACAAACTTTAGTGCCTTACCCCACAATCACAAGGGATGATGTTTGTGGTCGGGCCTCTTTATACGGAAGTCAGAGCTACCCAGTTTCTGAATCCCTGGTGTCGCTCTCTACTTTGGACACGATATAAGAGTCTTCATGGGTTCTGTTCAAACAGCTTTATTATATACAAACACATCACGATAGAAGATTAGTAACTTTAACTTGGGTAACTTGCATACAAACTAACTACTGCAGTCGTACGTGCTCCCTCTCTGGCTGCACTCTCAAAATGGCACTGGGAAAAGCACATTGCTGGTATTTATATGTACAAGGCTCAGTCCTTGATGTGCTTCTTTAAAGAAACAGCACATACACTCTGATCTACATCCAGCATTTGTAACCCCTTATGTCAGTTTCTGGGGGGGGGGGCAGAGGTCTGAAGTTGAAACTGATATTGCCTACCTGTCAGACTCTGATGGTTGCCAGTTTTCGTAATATCAGGCTGTGTTTTTTTTTTTTTTTTTTTTTTAGCACCAGTATTTCAGGCATTTGTTTTTTCTCTTCACTGCAATGGGCTGCCTGAACTGGCCAAACCTCTGGTTGTAGCCGTTTCAGGTCCATTCCCTTATATTAGTGGAACTAGAAGTAATGAGGCACAGCTATTTTTTTTTCCAGATCTAAGATTTCAGAAGTATCATTTGCCTAGTGGTTTCCTTCTGTACCAACGGAGGAGATTCCTGAGGAACTCGAGGCCTTAGCTGGGTGTAAAGATATAGACCATGTACCTGCCATGAAGACCCTATCTTGATGTGATTATAGAGGAAGCCTGCAATTTTTGCCTTTTTCTGCTGATGATCTTGCTTTGGAGAACAACTTGATTTATAAGATTGGATTGGCCACTTGAAGATATTCTGTTGGTTTAACAGGAGATTCCTCAGTTAGGAATGCAAGTTATTCGATTTGACCCCTTTGATTGTTACTCGATTAGTGCTTGCATTTAAAGTCATTTATTAAGTTGTTGTGTACATTATCCCTCCCTAGGGACTGTGGTGTTTGGAGAGTGGGCGTTTGGATGCTACTATTTCTAGTACAACACTGAAGGAAGGAATCCACTTCCCTTGAGTATCCCTTTGACATGTGTGATGTTTTTTGATTGATTTAGGAAGAGCTCATTTACTTTGTAACCTTGGTCATTTGATGATTAACTACCTGATGGAAGCCACATGGTTCACATTCTGTGTGATGTGTTGAACAGACAGTTAAAATGTTATACCAGCTTCTCTGAAACACACTTTGAAGAGCTGTGTAGCTATTGTTTCTGCAGGGATTATTCACATAGCTGAAGTCTCAGCACAGCCATGTGTGTTGAACAGGGTAGATGGCCTAATTCATTGTTCATAGTTAAGGCTTTACTTTATTGTAAGTTTTGATGTGGTAAGCACATGGGTTTAACATCCTTGGCTGCTTTTTGTATGCAGCATTTGCATTATTTCTATAAATATTATCATGCTCTCTTTAATTGTCCTCTCAGATTCATTTCACCGTAATCTGACAAATGAAAATAAAATAAGGTGCTAGAACTGCTGTCCTTTTGTTGTACCTAGCTCCCTGTCCTGCTAGGCTTCAGTTAGCTTTTCTTGGCGAGGGTGTCTAGGTATTACTCAGTCACTTTTTTAGGGACCTCTACCTTTTGGCATAGACTTTAACAGATTCTTGGAAAAGAAGAGGCAGCATTTCCCCCTCCCCTTTTAGTGCTGTGTTATTCATTCCCTTCAAAGATTTTTTCAGAACTTGCCCAGTCCAGTGGATGTCCTGGTTCCATTATTATCAGGAGTCTGATATGGCAACAGCTGAGGCTGGTAAGTGTTTGTGATAACCTCAGCCTGTCAGGGACGCCGTATTTTGAGGAGACTCCAGCAATCTTGACTCCCACTTTAGGCATGTCTTGATTCAGTATATGTTGAAGCCAGCACAGTTTGGTACTAACTATCCACCCCATCACCTTATGAAAAAAATGTTCATATTTGACATTTGTTTAATCCAAACATTTTGTTCTTGTCAAATTTTGGTTCTGATTGTAATTGTATTCCCTTCTGTAGTATTCTTTCTCAGACTTGGACTTAAAAATTGGTATTGTAGGAACAATACTGTTCCCTGGTTAACATACTCAAATAAGTAAATCAAGGCAGAGTTGGGCTTCCTGATCCATCTATTTCCTTTTGTGTGCAAGAGACTGGGGAACTATGTCCTTTTAGATCACAGCAGGGTTGTCCTCCAGTCTTTCTTTTCTGTTGCACAGGCACTGTGTCTGCCCTTTCTGTATCTCCGTGGCAGTAAAATTATGTTTTTGGTTGACTGAGTTGGTCCCACTAGGACAGTGGCCTCTCTTTCAGGGGATACCTGATGTGGTATTCATATTGACTAGGGAAAATGCACCAGGGAACTTCCCCCTACTGTTTTGATAAACTGCTTTTGTAAATGAAGAGTGCAAATATTTGTAAATAATGTAACTGTTATGATAATAATCGCCTTCTGTTTTTAGTAAGTGCTGTGGGAAGTTTATATCCACCTGAGCTACCGCCAGTGTGGACAGATGGGGCTTTGGTATGACACCTTATCTTAAGGATAGCATACTTGGGAATGTAGCCCCCTTGCACACTTATACTGCAGTGTCAGTAATGGATATTAATCCAATTATCTGGTGTGTGAGAAGAATCCAGAACCTTAAGGTCTTCCAGTACCAAAGGCAAGTGTGCTACCTGTGGAGCTACTGAGATTCATTTTGCTTCCATATAAGCAGCAGCCTTTTTTAATTGCTGGATGTTTCTATCTGACCTCTCCAATCAGTGGTCTTAATTTGAAAGCACTTTAAATGCTACCATTTAACTTCAGTGCAGTTGCATCTACACCACCTGGTGTTTTGAATATGTCTGATGCAGTAGATTGTGATGAAAATGTATCAGTGTACTTGACTGTCTTCAAGTGTAATGTATTATTTGGACCACTTTGTGTTCTTTTTGGTTGTAAGTGGTCACTTTCCCAGAAGGCAGTTAAAGTGTTCTTTATGCAGGATCAGGTGGTGAGCAGTCTGCCCTCGTCCCCAGTGCATACCATTGTTCTTCTCTAAAAGCATTTCAAATCGGCAAGTGAAGGGCACCTTTGCACCAGCCCTGGCCCATATTGTTTGTTGTTTTCTCCATCGCCACAATTTCTTACTTTCTAGCCTATGCTACACAAGAGGTTGTTGTTTATTTATTTTACATTTGTTAACTGGGCTAGTCTAACTGGATACATTTTTATTTTCAGTAGAGGCCCGGGGAGAAAAGCTCCAGTAGTAGCAAATAGAAATTAAAATCCATGTTACATAGTAAATGAAAGGATTACAATAAAAATACAAGTAATAATAAAATAAAGTAGGTACTGACACTAGAAAAAGTGATATAAAAGTATAGGATAAATTATTATACAGTATGATTCCTGAGGAATTTCAGTGCATCATACAGGATAGAATACACACAGTATGTTGATTTTGAGTTCACCAGTTACGTCCTGCTTCCAAGGAGTAAGCAGTAAAGTAAATGTAGTGGGAAGAGGAAATATCAGTAGTGAAAGCAGAAGATTATTCAGGGTTGCTGCAGGGGCATAACCAGTGTGTTTTGAAGTGTCTTTTTTGAGGTTTTGTTTAAAGAGAGGCAAGGAAGAAAGTAAGGTTAGTTAATTGGGCAGTAGGTTCCAGTTTATTCCCGCTGTGTTAGAAAACAGGGAATCTCCAGCCAAGTTGTTAAGACTTGCTTATGCTAGCAAGAAGTTTGCTAGAAGAGTGTAGTGAATTTAGATTTTTGTAGGGGATTATGAGATTGGAGAGTATTGGAGTGCTGTTAGGTTGGTAAAATATCTTGTGGGCAATGGTGAGTTGGGAGAATGTCAGATGGTTTTGAAGTTCAAGCCAGCCTAGCTGCAGTAGATTCGGACAGTGGTGAGTTCTAAATTGATTGCCAGTGGCAAATCTGGCAATGTTATTATAGGAATTAGCTAGTTTGATAAGATTATTTTTCTTTAGGTTAGTGTATATATGAGAGAGGTGTACAGAAGAGTTGAGATTAAATGGGAGTGAGCGATCTTGGTTCTGGCTATCTGAGTTAGGAAAGGTTTGATTCTATATAAGGAGCCTATTTTTCTGTTGACTGTTTTTATGGTGTTGTTTATATGGCTATCAAAATTAAGGTTCTTGTCAATAGTAATAATTCCTAACAATTTAGTGGTAGAGTCGGAGGATATAATAGTGCCATTATTGGAAATGACTGAGAAATCTATGGGGGAGGACTTGCTGGTGGGTGTAAAGAGAAGCTTAGTTTTTTTAGCATTGAGGAGGCGGCAACATTTCGAGAACCATGTTTCTACCATGTTAAATACATTCTGAGTTAAAGAATGTAGTTCTGATGGGGGAGTATGCTGAGCATATTAGCATAGAATCATCTGCATATTGAATGCAGGTGGCTTGAGGAATTGCTACATGGAGGTCATTGATAAATAGTGAAAAAAGAAGAGGTCCTAGAATAGATCCCTGAGGGACTCCAAGGGTGACTGGCAGGAGGGATGATATATTATTTTCCCAGAGAACTGCCTGTTGCCTATTGCTAAGATAGGACCTGAACCATTGAACATCCTGAGAGTCAAGGGAAAGGGATTCAAGAATGTTTATAAAAAGGGTGTGGTTTAAAATGTCAAAAGCTTTTGAGAGGTCAATAAAGAGTGCAGATGAGAGGTTGTTTTTATTGTGATTTCTATTGATGGCATCTGTAAAGGATAATAGGGCAGTTGTGGTACTATGTGATGGCCTAAAGCCATGCTGGCAGTTTTCTGTAATGTTATGTTGAGATAAATGGTTTAATAGTGGTTGGTGAATGCATATTTGCTAAGGGTGTTAAGAGCTATCTGCCGGTGGTTAGAGTAATCATTTGAGTTACCACCTTTGTGTAGGGGGATAATATGGGAGATTTTTCAGATGCCTGGAATGGTTCCCTCTTTAATGGTTCTGTTTATGAGGGTGGACATAGAGTAGGCAATTACCCTTTTTTGCAGGTATTCAGATTGTAGCTGGTCAGCAGGAGTACAAGGCTTAAGTTTTTGGATGAATTTGTAGATGAGTGGTAGAGATGGGTTGCAGATGGAATGTTGGTAGAGTGCCAAGTATGGTGATGGGAAGGCTTGAATTATTTGGGATTAGTTGACTGGCTAGCGATTGTATGGTCTCTGTGAAGAAAGTATTGATGGCATTGGCAGTTCGATGGGGGGTATTTAGATCGGCCTCTAGTGGGGTAGGTGTATGAGAGTGCCCTGGGAAAAGGAGTTTATTGATACTAGAATCAAAAACCAAAAATAAATAGAACTGGTAGTGAACTAAACAGGATCCACACAGAACTAAGTAAAAGATTTAATGAAGCGCTTTTCGTTTGCTTAGTAAGCAAACTTCCTCAGACAAAGGAAAATCCATAAACCACAGCTTTAAATAGTTATACAAACAAGTTAATTAATCCTAATTGACATTTAAAGAAACATACTATCTAAAAAATCTAAAAGATCAAAAAGTAACCACTTTAAACGTTAAATGTTTGAATAAAGTGATATAGATAAAAAGCGATATAGATAAAAAGCAACAACGACCCCACATACAACATGATCGAAGACGAATATTAATATTAAAGTTAACTTTTTATCTATATCACTTTATTCAAACATTTAACGTTTAAAGTGGTTACTTTTTGATTTTTTAGATAGTATGTTTCTTTAAATGTCAATTAGGATTAATTAACTTGTTTGTATAACTATTTAAAGCTATGGTTTATGGATTTTTCTTTGTCTGAGGAAGTTTGCTTACTAAGCAAACAAAAAGCGCTTCATTAAATCATTTGCTTAGTTCTGTGTGGATCCTGTTTAGTTCTACCAGTTCTGTTTATTTTTATTGATACTAGACCAGAACTTCTGGGGATTGTTTTGGGGAGTTTGCTGTAGTTTACAGTACTAGTAATTCTTTTTGTCTGTAAGTATTGCCTTTTTTGTACTATTTCTCAACTGCCTAAAATTTTGTTGTTCAAAGATATTTTTGGTAGCTCTCCACTTAGCCCAAGACCTGTTCCTAAGCAAAATTTTCTGTCTGGTTTCTTTAGAAAGCCAGGGGGCTGGTTTGGACTTCATTCTGATAGACCGTTTAGGTGCATGCTTATCAAGGATGTTAACAGCCTCTTCAAGTGGGAGAGTTTTTAAAGGGTTCCAGTCACAGGCACCAAGTTCATTATGGAATAATACTTGGTTAAAGTGTTTGTTGGTACGTGTAATCCTATATGGGGGGGGGGGGGTTGAAATATCTTTTTTTGCCTTATAATGTAGGTCAAAGTATGATCACGTATATCACCTGGCAGAGTTCCTACCTTTATAAGCTTGTTTTTGTCTGTAAGTGTCCAGTCTAAGCTGCTCTCTCTCTTTTTTGTTTGGTTTGTTGATTCTGGTTGTGGAGGTGATAGTTTGACTAAAGCCATGAAGGTTGATATGGGAGGTAGGATTACCAGCGTTGACACCTTTCCAGTCAGTATTAAAATCACCTAGTATTCATGATTCAAAGATGGCCGACATTCTTTAAACACTGCAAGTCTACAGCTCTTCAGATTTCAGAAATAAAACTTAACCCTGTGGAGATATCACAAGATTTAATACACTAATTGGCAGCAATAACTAAAGTACTAGGATCTATCTTCGTTTCTGAGAGGAAAAAATAGATATTTTGTAACAGCAGGATTGGAACTGATGGTCAGCCTGACTCTGAACAGAGCAACAAACAAAGGAATTACACACCTCTCAGCTGAAGCCTTACTCCTGGTATAAATACGTTTGCAGTATATCAAAATGTCAAAAGAAGACAAAACTATGGAAATCACAACTTCTAAAACTAAACTATCAGCTTTGCAATCTCCGGAGAAAGAAGCTATTTTTAAAAGACAGAAAACAGTTACACAAAGGGAAACTGCAAAAACGGGAATAACAAACAAACCAGATCAACCGGTCAGCATGGAGGAAATTAAATCAGCATGGTTACCTATTCAAGAAGCCTTAAAAGATTTATCAACTCAAATGCTTACGTTTAGTGCCACATGTAATCAAATTTTGGAAAGGATGGATAAGTCAGAAACCAGAATAGCTGAAAGTGAGGATAAAATAATAATGCTTACGAAAAAAACAGACTCTCATGAAGCAGACATTCAAACCATGCAAAATAAACTTTTAGACCTGGAAGCAAGATCCAGATGGAATAATATAATAATTAGAGGACTCCCAGAAACAATTCAATACAATGAGCTTAATGTTACCATAATACAAATACTTGAAACACTGTTTAAGGACTCTGACAGTGTTAAACAGATTGTTATAGAAAGAGCTCACAGAGCAGTCAGAGAATCGTTTGCTTCAAATGCACCTAGACCTGTTTATGCCAAAATACTGAATTACCAAGATGCAAGCAAAATACTTCTAACTATTAAAAAAAATGGTGGATTTATCATGTGGCAAAATAATAAAATTTCCATGGCACAGGACTTACCAATGCAAATAAGGCAATCCAGGCAAATGCTAGCTCCATACTGCAAGTTTTTGATTGAAAAAAACATCAGATTTCAAATGAAGTTTCCTAATACTTTAATTTTCACAGTGGATGGTACTAAATATTCAATAAACACTAAAAAAGAAGCAAAACCTACCTTTTTGAAGCTTTTCAAAGCACTGCCACCTTCAGAAGTTTGATCAAAGCATCCAGGCTTTTCTTTCAGCATTAGACAGACTGGGATTCCATAATTACGACGATCCGAGGCTTTATAACTCTTTGTTTGTTCTTTTCTTTTTACCAGGCCCTGGGAAACACTTAATTACCTCTTTATCTCGAAGTTCCAGCGTGTCCACGAGGTTTTTCCGAGGATTTATGGCTTCAACGATCGTAAACAAGCCACGAAGTAGCAGGAAGTCCTTTGGAGGCTGCAGGGGGACTTATTTCAACGTAGCGCATCCAGGAGGTCCGTCCGTGAACTGATTCCCCCGTCGCGAAATCGAAATGAAGAAAACAAGCTGATCAAGCAGGAAGGACTATAAGGAAGCTGTAGAAACTGTTTATATTGAAAAACGAAGCTTCCTGGACTTATTTGGAGGGTAAATAGCTTCAGTGTGGTATGAGGAATGTACAGCCGTACAGGTAGGAAATACTAGTGTGAATGGGCTGGTTAAAATAGAAGGGTATTACATTGTACTGTGAATATGGTAATTGTGTCTCTTTCTTTGTTTTTGTTTTTTTTTTTTTTCTCTCTTCTTAGGTTTTTTTTTTTTTTTTTCCCATTTTTAATTAAGAAAATGTATGTGTATGCTTTGTTTAACATGATGGTGTTAGTATAACAAATGTTATGCAAAACTGTGAACTTGAAATGTTTCAAATATCATGTTTAGTTTTTCCTTCTCTTTAGTATTTTAAATGTATTTTATATGAACACAGTTATTTAGCCAATTGCTTTGTGTAGTACAGTTTTATTGCTACCCATAATATTTTACAAGTTTTAGCAGACTGTTACCTTTGGAGGAAGACAATTAATTAAAGCAGTTAGAACATTTAAATAAAAATAAGCTTAGAATTGTCTTGCAATGTTTAACAACTCTTTGCTTTCTCTGAGAATTAATAATTACTATTGTATATGACAAGAAGTTAAAATCTATTATTGTTATTGCTGATTATCAATATAGTGAGGTATTAGTTAAACTGGATTTTCATACAACAATTAGTAAATGTGTTTGACTGACTATATAAATATGTCCAGAGCTGTAGTTAAGTAATTAGTAGTGTTTATTAGGGAATGTTTGGATTAAGCTTTGTAGATTTAGAGAGAGTGGTTGTAGGTTTTTTGCATGGGGTTTTTGTGTTAGGTTGTAGAGTTAGAAATTTAGATAACCAGAGACATTCAAGGAATGTGAAAAACCTATGTACATCCTGGTCCAGAGGAATAGTGGATAAGCACTGGGTAGGGATGGGATGTCAGATTTGCTTCCAAATAATCTATGATATGTTAATATACTGTAATCTAAGGTTGTCTCTTAATAGTAGGAATACATTTTTGAAAAGCTTCATATGTGGATAATTGAATCTTGGAATGTTAAAGGACTCCAGAACATGGGGAAAAAGGAAGCTATTTTTACACCTGTTTTTCCAATCAAAAGCAGACTTTATTTTACTACAAGAAACTCATTTGACTAATGATCAGTGGGATACACTGAAGGATAAGAAATGGATTAGGGAGATAGTGGCGGCGGAAGGGACAACGAACAGTTCAGGGGTGGCAATTATAATTAAAAAACGATACCAAGAGAAAATCTTAGATGTTAAAGTAGATAAAGATGGACGGTGGTGTTTAGTGGTTCTGGTATCCAAGTTCTATGATGAACCCATATTACCTATGAATATATACGCCCCTTCCACTAATCAGCACCATTTTATAACTTCACTTTACTCCATTTTACAACAATATAACAACTGTTGTATATTAATGGGAGGTGATTGGAACTCGTATCAAGATCCCAAGTTAGATAAATTCGGTTTATCTAAAGCTTTTAATAAACAGGCAATGATAGCATTGAAGGAATTTAAAACCGATTTTAAATTATATGACCCATTTAAACATACACATACACAAATGAAAGCAGAGAATTTTACTTTTTACTCAAGTTGCCATAAAATGTGGTCGAGAATTGATTTTTTTTTTTGATATCAGAAGTATTGATTGCTGCTGACCCATGTGTTTCTACCCAAGCTCGACAACTATCGGACCACTCAAAGATTACATTAACACTAAACAATAATAATATGAGTAATAGGAGACTTTGAGGATACAATTGGTCTTTAAATCCATATTTACTAAGGAAAGATGACATATTGAAAGAAGTTAGAGACACTTAAACAGTTGCTCCATAACCTCCTCAAAAACAGACACCCTGTTGATATAGAATGGGCTACAACTAAAGCCCAAATAAGAGGGATTTTCTTTCAGAAAGCTACTTACTATAAAAAAATGCAAAATAAGGAGCTACAAGAATTAGAAACCAAAATTAAGTTACTAGACCAGGAGTTAATGAGGAACTGCAATAAACAAACAGAAACAGACTTATTAAAGTGTCAAAAAGAATTGTTTTTATTACATAATAGTAAACTATCATTTTATGAACAGAGAAATTTAGTAAAATACGCAAATCATATTCAGACTCCCTCAAAAGCACTAGCACGAATTATTAACCAAACTAAATCAACACTATTAATATCAGAATTATATTATAACAATAGAACATATACTAATAAGGCAGATATTATGAATACTTTTGAAACAATATTTAATCAGGTATATGGTGATCAGCAGACACTTTTACCAGATAAAGTTAGGAAAGATTTCTTACAGAAGATCACATTCCCGAGTATTGATAATGAGTCTCATAGGGATTTAATTAAACCGATTTCAGCGGAGGAGGTAACAGAAATAATTAAGAAGCTGAAACCACATAAAGCCCCAGGGCCGGATGGATTGACCTCTGAATTCTACAAAACTTTTAGTGAGATTTTGAGTAGAATACTTTCACAGACATTTAATTGTATAATTCAAAATAAAATTAATGATCCCCACTTTAATGCTTCAAAGACAATTTTGATACCAAAAGAAAAAAGTGATTCTAAAAACCCAGATAATTACAGACCCATTTCACTCTTGAACATAGACATGAAAATTATGACATCTATCCTAGCAAATAGACTGAAAAGGGTCACAAATCTAATAGTAACAGAGGAACGGGCGGGGTTCATGGATGGGAGACAGACCAATGATAATACATTAACGCTTCACACATTAATTTCCTATGCCAAGCACAAAAATCTCAATATTTATGCACTTATAATTGACGCACAGAAAGCATTTGACAGAGTTAACTTGGTATATCTATTTGATATGTTATCATACTTTAATATACCTCAGGATTTTATCTTAACTTTAAGGAAAATATATAACAACGCATATACAAATGTATTTATCAATCAAGAATGCTCTAAAAGAATACAAATTAACAATGGTACCCGACAAGGGTGCCCATTATCTCTTATTTTATTTAATCTTTATTTGGAACCATTATTTTTACACCTTAAACAAAATGTTTTTTACAATCCCCCAATATTATATGGTATGAAGATAAATATGGCTGCTTTCGCAGATGATTTAAATATATACTGTACCACACCTGTGTCAGATACCGAGAAAATATTAAAAGCAGTAGAAGACTTTGAGAAAATCTCTAACTATAAACTTAATTTTAAGAAATCCAAAATATTCCCATTAAAGACACCTACACCCTTTTCATTGCTACCATTGATAGGACAGGTAATGACGGAAGAGAGAACAAAATATCTGGGTATTGTATTTTCAACTGATTAATAGAGATTTTTTTTATAAATAATGTTAAATCAACTTGGGATCAGATAACATTGGACTTGAAAAGATGGAGTAAACTGAAATTACCAATGATGGCAAGAACTGCAATTATCAAAATGAATGTTCTTCCCAGAATACTATATATACTTGGAGCTACACAACTTTGAATCGCGAGGAAATTTTTTAAACAGCTTCATATAGGACTAGGGAGATTTCTTTGGGAACCTAGGAAAACGAGGATAACATATGAGAAACTGATGGCTCCAAAGAATAGGGGAGGTCTAGACTTACCGGATTTTGAAACTTATTACTTGGTAATTAATGCTAACAGAATTTTAAGGGCGATTCACTTTGATAGGGACAGTCTGAAATGGGCACCCAAGTGGTTGGTCTTAACTTATAGACATGTAACTAGAGCGGGAATTAACTGTAAAGCTTTACCCTTTTTGAATAGAGGAACACTCAGTAAATATGACTTAATGGAACATATAAAATGCTATATAACTTCAATTCAAAATCTTTTTACTTCATTAAACTTATTAAATTATATGATGGTGTTTCAACCACTCCACAAGAACCCAAATTTAGTAATAGGGAATAAATTAATAGACTTACAGAAATTCCCTCTAATAAAAGATTTAATCATATTGGATTTCTACCCCTTGCTTTGGATATCAGTTCATGATATTTTAAAAGAGAAAAGTCTCCCTATTTCCTATCTAATTATCATGAGACAACTAAAAGATCTGGCTACAAATTACTTGAATTTAAAGAAGAGGAATTAAATATATGTCATAATCTGTGGGAAGCTCTGATACAAGACAAAAATATATAACTTCCTCATATAAACTGATAAAAGAGATGAAGTATAATAAACATATTCTCTTATCGAATTACTGGAGGGAAAAATTAACATTAGTTGACGATAGTAAGATCTTGGAAGCATTTAAACTAACATTAAAGTCAGTATCCCTACAAAAATTACTATTCACACAATTGATGATATTCAACAATGCCTACTATACCTGTCTTACTCTTCATAAATTTGACTCAAAGAACTCGCCTAATTGTCCATACTGCATAGACCAGACAGCTGACCTGTTTCACATGTTTTGGAGTTGCAAATGCATTTTTAAACTTTGGAATTCGTTAAAACTTCATTTACAGAAAATGGGCTACCAACAATCAACACTCTCTTGGGAATTTATGATCCTACATATTCCCCCAGAGAATTTAGACAAATCAAAAAGGATCATAATCATGAATATTTGTTTATTAATGAAACTATACATAGCTTCAAACTGGTTGAACCCGACCCAGACATCTTGGGAAAATTTTAAAACATCAGCAATAAGACACATATTAGCGCACAAACTGTTACTCAATGACCACAAGAAAAGTATAAATAATATTAAAATATGGGAGCAAATCTTTAATATTGTGTTGGCCTAGAAGTTCTTATCCACTGTTACTTAGGATATATATTTATAAGACAGATTCAATCTTAGATTAGATATAGATTGTAATAATACTACAGACTGATGGCATTTTCATGTTGTATTTCCTTTTAATAATTTGTGTTAATATACAATGTTTGTGTAACTTTGGGAGCAATCATGTAAATATTGTGTATATATATATATATATATATATATATATATATATATATATATATATATATATATATATATATATATATATATAGTAGTGTGTAGTTATGTAATTGAAAAATAATAAAGACGGATTATTGAAAAAAAAAAATAAAATCACCTAGTATTATTGTTTCTTGTGGCTAAGTTGAGGGCACCCAGCTTAGAATATCCTCTATTGTACCGATGTTATTACCGGGAGGTAGGTAG
This sequence comes from Protopterus annectens, assembly GCF_019279795.1. Lineage (NCBI taxonomy): Eukaryota > Metazoa > Chordata > Ceratodontiformes > Protopteridae > Protopterus > Protopterus annectens. Next base: position 1,926,809,588 of record NC_056743.1, on the reverse strand, counting down.
ATGCAGATGATATATAAAGATTTGCTAGGGTTGATTTGAAATCTGGAGACGAGGACTTCTGCCTTGCTATCCTGAGGTGGGTTGTATGGTAAGGAGGAGATCTGAAGTCCATCTTTGAATAGAACTGCTACTCTCCCACCCGTACGTTTTATTCGGTCTTGTCTCAATATATTATATCCTTGGGGAATGATTTAATTGTCTTTAGTTCCTGGTTTTAACCAAGTTTCTGTCGGGCAGAAGATGTCAAAGGAGTGAATATCTAGAAGGGCATGGAGATGGGCTACATTGTTGTTAATACTGTGGGTATTAAGATGTCCTATTAGGAAAGCGTTAGGGAGTTTAGGGTGGATAACTAGGGTAGCGGGATTGTTAGAGCCAGGGTTAGGGTGGATGTCACCATCTATTAAGGAGGGATTATTTAGTTTTAATGCAGGGTTATATTTAAAGCTAGTCTGATATTTCACTTTCTTTACTGCGAGTTTATAGTATTTAATGTGGGAGAGTCTGTGGTATTTAGCTAGTAGATAGCTGGGAATGGAAGTGATATTTGTCTGACTATTGGAGAGTATAGGAGTGTGCATTGCTGTTTGTTTTGGAGAGTAGTTAAAGTGGTAATAGCACAGTTTTTCAAAGGAGGTGAGGAGGTAGGCTGAGGTCAGGACAGTTGAAAGTATAGCTATGAATATTAATTTGGTTATATTTAGTTTTGATTGCTGTAGGCATATTGTTGAGATTACTTATAAAAAGTTTAAGGAGTTGGGTCTGAAATTAAGAAAAATAAGGAGGTATTGGATAAGGAGAGACTAGAGAGGAGGGAACTAATACTTATTAGATAAATGAAAAGGGATATGGTTGCTACCACGATTCTGTTATCACCTACTGGCTTCTGCATACGTGGCTTCAGCCAATATCCCACTCCAGAATTGTCCGCAATGGATGCTTTCTCGTACAGAGAGATGTCTGATTCTGCTGCTCTGTACCTCAGCATCCCCGGCAGTGTGGTTAATGGCCAGGTTCCTCCAGTGCACTTACTGGTCAAAGCTTCTTTCCTTTCAGTCTATAACATACACTGGTTGGGTGGCAGCCTCTATCCAACTTTATACTGATTGCTCAGACTCTTTTCTAAGTGCATTTTCAACTGTTCAATTTATTTATGTAGAAATTTGTTACCCAGTGTAGAGCACTGATGACACGTAACCAGAGTCAGTCTCGGCCCAGGAATGTCAGAATTACATTTTGTGTGACAACAGCAAGACCATAATGAAAATACACATCGGTAAAATGTCATCGGCTAACAAAATACGTAAAGTGTATACAACGGTTGTATACGTTATTTACCATGAATCAAAACACATTTCATTTAGAAAGTGAGGTGTCTGTGGAATAATTACAACTGCGTGGTGTCTTAAGTGGGAATAGGTTCATAGGTTGGTACTAGGCTATCGGCCCTAGGGCCTATACAAGCTTAGCCATAACAATTCCCTGGCTGTTTCTTCCCACAGTATTTACTTCCCTGGACCCCTGTCTAGCAGGGCGACTGACGTGATCCCCGGGGTGAATTTCCTATCCCATCCAATCATCAAGGTTCCTTTTGAAGAGCGCCAAAGAGGTGCTCTGCTTACCATGTATGGGCAGTCTATTCCAGAGTCTGGGGAGTCTAATCCATCCAGCATGTTTTGTTCATTGTGATGACAAGGTTTAGATCCCTGGAACGTGTGTCTGAGGGATTGGGATTTCTTTAAGTGTAGCATGTCCAACAGCTCTGGGTTTGACATGGCCTTGTATGTTAAGCAGAGATTGCCTCTGTGGAGACGATATGCAACAGAGTATAGGTGGAGTTTTTTTTTTTTTAGATGGTCAGCATAGGGCATCTGCTTTAGGCTGTGATTCTTTTAGTGAGGTATGGCCTTTCCAGTTGTTGCAGATGTCTTGAGCGGTACATAACCAAACAGGGCATTGTATTCTAGAATGGGTCTAATGAGGGATGAGTACAGTGGGACAATGACCTCCTTTTTTCTGGTTGAAAAGCCCTTAGTGATGGTGTGCCACATAGAAGGATTTCTTTACTGTTGTGGCGATGTGGTTATTGAAGGTGAGACCACTGCCCACCTGTTAGTCTCTTATCGCACTTTTGGTGTTTAGTGTATTGCCACTATGTGGTAATTCACGGGTACATGTTTTTTCCCCAAAGGGGATAACTATGCATTTCTTGGCATTGAGCTTGAGCCCATGGCTCTGGCACCAAGCATCTGTTTCTGTAAAGCCCTTTTGTAGAATATCCACATCATTTGGGGATTCAATAATGATAGGGTAGTTGATGGATGAAGGATGTTGCATAGTTTATGTGCATTTGGAAGGAACGGTTATGTTACACAAAGGATTATGCAAGTCAGAAGTGTATATTGATGCAGTGCAAGGTGCCATAAGAGGGACAGTAAGAGTATTGGGAGGAGAATGTGATGTGGCCCTGATTAGGGGATATGGTTTGAAGAGAAACAATGATATTTTTACCTGATGAGAGGAGCGGAGTCCTAAATATATGGTAAAAATAAGGTGCCTCTTATTTGTGAGGAATACAGAGTTTTGGACCCATTACAAAGAAGCAGTAATCTGTATGACAGAGCTTTGTTTTAAGGCTAAGAAGCAGTAATCTGTATATTTAAGGGTTGTAGCATGGGAGCAGATGCGGTTAGTTTGTTTAGTTGCTAAGGCAGAGAAGGGCTGGTTGATTAAAACCTTGAATAGCTGGGATCCTAAAAGAAAGTCAACTCTTTGAACAGAGAGCTGTTTTGCGTTTCTCAATGTTTGTGTCCTTCATTTTGACAGGACTTTAATAGAGGTACAATTTTTTATTGGTGGTGTGTGGTTTTTTTTTTTTTTTTTTTTTTGTGTGTACTGAATTTGTTTTTCATAAGGCTTAATGGGGGGAGGACATATTCAACTTGGGAGAGCAGAATTCCTTTGTCTAGGGCTGTTCTGGAGGGTATAATAAGAAAGAGGAAGACTATTGACCCAAAAATAGTTAACTTTTCCCTCCACCTCCGTTACAATGGGGGGAAAAGTGTTTTCTATGGTGTTGATGTCATGGTCATAGACACACTAGGATCTGTCGTGGAGATCCAGAAAGGTCACATACAGTTGCCTGTGCAATGGAAAAGAAAGAAAGATTGGAGGACAGCTCTGCTGCAGTCTAAGCAAGGCCACAGTTCCCCATCCTTTTGTTCACAAAAGGAAATAGATCAGGCATCCCAACTCTGCTGGGTATTTTCATTTGAATTTGTTAACAAGGGTAGAGCATTTTCACACGTACCCCATGTTTAAGTCTCGGCTGGGGAGACAATATTACAGAAGGGAATACAGTCCTGTATTTAAAGTTTTGTTTGGTGCATTGGATTAAGGTTTGCAAATCTGCTGGCAGCTCTGTCATGAGGTTGAGTACTCAGTTGTTTACCTTTTGAGATTCAGTTGTTCGCCATCTTTGCTTTGAAGAAGGTGGCCTTCACTGGTAATCAGAAAAACTCTGGAAACATTTTATTCTGAGGTATTTTCAAGTTTCAGTTTTGTCTGTTCCCTGCCTTCCTGGCATGATTTGATCATGAATGGTATTTTAAGAAGGATTTTTTGGGGTCTTAGCTTCTGTCAGGAGATCTTGTTTTTTCATTACAGATGTCCTTGCCTTGCAAATCAAGGAGTGCGTATGTAACCGTGGATCCTCCTAGGTAGTTTTATTATTATGTTCCCAGAATAAGTACAATAAGGAAAGATTCCCAGCAGTTCTTTTGCTTAAGAAGAAGAGGGGGAAAAAGGGGTCAAAAATGGCACTTTTCTTGACACTTGGCCAGCTGCATAAAGTTCTGCTGTGTGATGAATGGGAAGTCCCTAGAAGCAGTACCAAAGTCCCTCTGTTCAAGGCTTTGTAGCTACTTCACTCACTTTCATCAGGAATGTTTCCATAGATAGTGATGCTGTGCCCCTATGGTTGTCCCTTCGTATGTTTTTTTCCTAGAATTATGGGATGGACTGTCTGTAGATCCCATTCATCCTTTGCTAGGGTTGTTTTTATGTCCTAGCAACTTGTAACCAAAGGGTCTGCTCCTTTTGCTTATTTTGTGACTTTGACACTCTGTCAGAAACATTTTCAAGACTAAGTAACACGCGCAAGTTCTGTAGTAATGTAACTTTGGAACCTTCGTACAGTGATGTCACATTAAGAATGGTTCCCTCGTGCTGTCCCTTGTTCTGTGTTTTCTACTGAATCTTTGCGTTTGTAACCCTCCCTCACAGTTATGTCTGACTGCATGCTTGGACAATGTATCATCATTCCATTTTTGTTGGGGATTCTGCTGGTTAGTAGTGAGAATGGTGGAGACCACCCATCCAAGTCAGATGGCTGCTAACAGCAATAAGAAGCTGCCTTGGAGTAGTGGATGGAAGAGAATGGAGCTGAGCTTGGGAGGGAGTCCTGCATGCACTTCCTATAGGTTCTCTGAAATATCCAAGGTTATAGCAAGTACCTCGCATAATTGTTGTTTTGGCTTGCAGTAATGTTAACTTTAAACACTGATGGCATATACAAGGTGACTGTACCATTTTAACTGACTTTTATGTTTCTTCTTGTAGGAGTTTCATTTTTGAACACTTTATGAGCATTAGGTGGGCACGTGTCGTGTACTCCTTGTCCTTATCAAGGTCCAGAACAATTTTGTTAAAGCAGCTGATTTTGTTACCAGGAACGTTTCCAAAAAACAATTTCTCACTGTGTAGGGGAGCTCATGCCCTGACGTCTATGGAGACAGAGACTGGGCACGTTACCTCAACTGATCAGCCACTGTGTGAAACTGGGTGTGTTATCTCATCTGATCAATGGCAGAGTGTGACTGGCCATGTTACTTTGTCTGATCGACCAGAGACTGAGATTCCATCTGATCAGTCACATGGGTCGAATGTCTGTGATGGAGTACGAGATGTGAAAGGTTGTGAGCTCTCAACAAATGGTAGCGCCTGTGTACCCCCTGAAATAAAGAGCAAATTGACTGTAATTACCGAAGGAAGTACGCAAATACTGTTTGGAAGTGCAAATGAAGTATTTTATAATCCTGTCCAGGAGTTTAACAGAGACTTAACGTATGTAAAATCTTTCACCACTAATTTTAAATGATCATCCGCATGTGCAGTTGTAAAGTGAGTAACTGCATTGGCTAGCAGCAGTTATGAGTTAACTTATGGTTCTGTTGGGTTATCCCTATCAGTGAGTGTGCGCTAGCCTAGTACACAGCCCAGATAGCCAGATATGTTGATTGGTTAATGATGTGAACTGAGGAGCCACTGTATTGGAACTAATTGGTATGTACAGGAACCCACACATTAGAAAATGGTAATCTGTTTCTGTTATTCCCCTGTGCTGTTTTTGTGTTTACTGTTCAAAAAATAATTATTATTGTCTGTCTGGTGGCAGAAATGGCTTTTGTCTTATGAGTATTGAGGTGATATGATAATTGGGGGGGGGGGTGTGATAATGGTCTTCAAGTAGACCTTGCTCTGTCAAGTGCTGACTGGCTGTTACATGATTCACTAAACTGAAGTGGCAAAAACTGTTCTTGTGTTGTGGGTACAACTATGATCACATTGCAAAATGCAGTGCATTTGCACAGCAAGCAACAAAACGTTTTGCTACATCTAAACTGGAGGAGAGTAGTTTTTGGTAGATTTAAAGTGAAATGAGGGATTACAAATAAAATACCGCACTGTGAAAAATTGCGATTGGAAAGACTAGCATTCTTCTTGTTGTGACCATGTTTAATGAAAAGCCGAGACTGTTTGTTCAGAGTATTTGATGGGCTTGGTGGTTTTCCTGGGTCGTTGGTATGCTAAGTATACATTTTATATACCTTGAATGCTGTTGGTGTTTACGTAACTCTCACACTGACGTGTGCAGAAAACCGGTTATGCGTCTGTTACTAGTAAGGTGGAATACATGAGGTAAAGGTGCGTGCTGTGCTCCTACATCCCTTGTACTGGAGAAAGTTAATGACTGATGGGGAAAGTCATTGCAGATTTCTTCTCCAAGATGAACATTTCTAGCTGGGGAGCTTCCTAGTTGTTAAACAAGGGAGTTAAGTAATAAGTCACAAGTTGTGGAAGCACTTTTTGGGAGCTTCCTAGTTGTTAAACAAGGGAGTTAAGTAATAAGTCACAAGTTGTGGAAGCACTTTTTGGGCCATTTGTGTTTCATTTGCATACAGAAGTACTTTGGCACCACATTTGGTACTTTTGTGTTGTGGTTTCTTTAGTGATAAAATGTACAAGAGATTCTAGAGAGAATCTGCTTCATGGCAGTAGCAGAAATTGGGGAAAGCAAAAAAAATGAATTTGGAAAAGGTTGAGAGAGTCTACAATAGGGCATCTGCAGTTTTTAAAGTGAGTGTAAAACTATCCAGTTGTATTATTAAGCACAGGTTGGGGCATTACTTGCTGACCCAACTCCATGCAAGAATCTGATGTGTGGTCCCTGCTGACAACCTGAATACTGAGTGCACTGTCAGCCATGTAGGGGCTATAAAATACCAGGATGCTTGGGGAGTGCTGTGCATTTTGTTGTCAGCAGAAGAGAAAAGGGTTTGGGGACTGTACTAGTTACTCAGAACTTGTCTGGCAAATAACTTTCATTTCTTGAGCCCACAACCACCAGACAACATTGAGCACAGGCAGCTAGGCCACAAAGTGAAAATGATTTCTGCCCTGCACCAAGGGCATTTGATAAGAATATGCAGTTGCCAGACTTTTCATTTACATGTCGAGGAAGGAGAGTAGGAAGGGAGAAAGTCTGTTAACACTAGTTACCCATTTTCCTTCACCGCGCAAGTTCTCAAGCATGGTTTTCTCCTGTGGTCAGCAGCATTCCTTATGCAGCCTCACATTCTGTAGCACTCGCCCACTTCCTGCCACACAATAGTCAGGTTCTCCGAGGTGATCTCACCAGATGTTTCTACTTGATACTAAACTCCACTTTGTTACTTAACTAAAGTAACAAGTAAGGTCATAATGACGGGGGGAAGCCTATAGTGAGAAAAATAGTTTGTCATGGAAAAGGGTATTTGGAACTGTTTTCTTAGAAGTAGTAGTTGGGAGACAGGTCAGTGAGAGAATACAGCATTTTGCCAGATATAAATGGAAAAAGATGCATCTATGTGATAACCAGCCAAGTAGGCTATTTTGTGGACCTGTTTCAGCTCCGCCACAAACCAGAAATTGAAAGTGCTGTTTGTTTTTTCTTCACCAGTGTTTTAAGTATTTTGCACTGTAGTGAGACTTGCTAGCTTATTTCCTGCAGTAAATCCAAGTTGGTTGCAGTGCTTTACTGGCATCCCAAGTCTTTGTCATATATGTATATTGGGAATGTCCACACATTAGATCCATTAAAACAAGATCTGCAGGATCAGGATTGCCATATGCTGGCACTGTTTGCTGTGTTTAACACAATTTATGGCAAATGCCAAAGTGAACTTACTGGACTCTTCCAGATTTGATGTGGTAGTATAAAAGAATGAGGGCAAACTGTTTTTCCGCTGTGGGTGTCAAGTTTCAGGCTGCACAAAATACCTTCTCTGTGATGCAGAAGAGCCAGTGCTAAATGTCATTCTAGTATTGTATTTAACAGTAACAGGAGGTCACTGGAAATGGAAAATCTACCCATGCTGGTTTCCAGAAATGACATGGGGCCAAAGGTCAGGGTCTCTGTCAGTCTTTAGGCAGCTGTTGTCTTCAGCCTTGACTCCTTGCCCACTTTTTTTGCCTCAGGTTATGGGTAGGGTAAGGCTCTCTCTTCATATTCAAACACTGCAGAAAAAGGATAACCATGGACAAGCTGATAAAGGAGATTGTAAGCAGAGGGTATGCAGTTTTTTTTCTCTTCTGCACCCAAATTCCATCATTGTTTTTGCTGGATGTTCTGCACCATGAAAAACCTAATTTGAAGAGAAGGAGATGCAAAAACTCCAACAAAAGAGCTGTCTAAAAGGATATTATTCAGATTCTTCTTGCTGCCTGAGAAAATCGAGAATATCAGGCCCATTGTGGATCTCCTCAGGTTAATATAATCTAGTCCATGGAAGACTTCTCGTGGTTATGGTGCAGTCCATCCGGTGCTTATCCAAAAGAATGTGGATGTGGTCTTTGGACCCAATGCCCATCTCCACATAAAGATCAGCAAGTAATTGTAGAGGTTTGTGTGTCCATGTCTGGGCCAGTCACTGCCAATGTTGAACTCTCTATTTGGCCTCAGCCACATGGTATTGACACAAATATGTATTGGTGGTTACTTCCCATTTCACGTTACAGGGATCCAAGATATTCTGCTACTTTTATGGTTGACTTCTTGCTGCATCAACAAAGGACACTCTTCTATAGCTGTTGATCATCATATTGATCACTGCTGCATTAGTCCTAGCCTCCACGAGCACCTTCCACGCACCCAAACTGTCTGGCAGCTCTGAGCTGAGCTGCGTAAAAAGACAGGCTGGAATGCCAAGCGCTTCAGAGTTTCCTGCTGCAGAAGTGACTGCACCTCTGTAAGCTTTCAAGGATCGACAGTCTGCTTGTGCTGTTCCACTGCTAGGCAGATAAGTTCTCCTTTTGGGGGAAAAACTTCCACATTTTAAATATTTGTTTATTTCTACTTTCCTGGTTAGGAAGGTTATTTTTTCCACCAGGAGATTGTTTTAATGGACTGTTTTGAGATTTGACCATACTTTTAAATGGGAGTGCACTTTTTCCTGTCAGTTTAAAAGTTGTTAAAGGCTATTTTAACATTTTTTTGGGGGGGGAGATTGTGTTCTTTTACATTTTTGGGGTTGGCAAAGCTTTTCTCCCTGGGCCTCTGCTGAAAATTGGCTCGTTTCAAGTCGGACTTTCCCAGTAAACGGATGTTAAATAAATAAAAATAAGGTATGTATTAAAGTGCTTTTTTGCTGTATTTAAATTTGTAAAAAGTGACTTGAACTGTACATTTTTACCGGGCATATACTGCTTCTTTTCCCCAGGAAAGAGGCACAATTTTTGGTTTGACCATGGAACAAACTACAGTTCCTAGGGTTGGTCGGTTCTTCAGTCACAAAAAGAAGACCTTGAGCAAATAGCCTTTATCAACACAGTAGGCTTGCAGTTTGTCTCAGCCACAGTTGAATTTGGTGTGGCCAAAGTTGGTTCCTCAGATCACTTATCTTTATCCCGGATCCCTTTGGTGTAGTACCTACAAGCCACTATGGACCAGGGGTTAGCAGTGCCTTTTGTGGCTCAGGGTTCCCTCAGTGGGCAAAGGTGAGCAACTCTTCTTAATCCTGGGAGAATGAGCAGGGGAGTATTTCTGTTTAGTCAGGATGTTGTGCCCTTTGCCGGGGAAGCTGCTGCTGTTATTAACCTTATTGTCCCCATTTTCCTGTCAAAAAAGAAACAGAAAATTAAACATGCATCCACTGCTGCTCAAATAGTATTTTATTAGCTCTGACTCCACGTCTAATTCAGATGATTTATCCTTTTTTATAAATTGATTTCTGTTGAAAGGGGTTAACTCTCTTCTTGACCACATTCAAGATTCTGAATAGGACAAAGAAGGAACAGGTGCAGGGTTTTCTCCTCGGATGTCCAATTCAGACTCTCAGGAGAGCACAGTGTTTGATTCTCTCTCTGGGGTTTCTCTTTCTCTGAAACTGTTTCCAGAATGTGCCATTTTTTTCAATGGGAGAAAACTGAGGTTTCCAAGTCTCTGGGGAAACTACTGTGAACCTTTTTATAAACTGGATTTCCAGAACCTTCACCCATTCCTCCAGCGCTATTATTGTATGTGTGTCATTGCCTGCAGTTTTCCTATTAGACTGCTGCCCGTAAAAAGGTGGCTAGATTAATACATAAAGTTTCTTAGTGTTTTAAGTTTTTAAACTTTCATCCCAAACTTGACCCAGCAGCTATAACTTTAATTAATCCTACTGCTGCTAAACGTCATACACTTTCTTATAAGGATGGGAAAATAATTGATAAGTATGGGAAAGTGTATGCTTCTGCAACTTAGATTTTCAGTATTTAAAATTTTCAGGCTCCAGTGTTTATAAAGTTTATTCTGACTTAATTGTGAAAATATGAGGAATATTTTTGTCTGCAAGTTTCTTCTTGTGAGGAATAATCTGCTTTAAATTGTTTAGTTTTTTTTCCCTCTTGCATGCAGGTCATGACTCATTGTTTAAAGTTTTGCATGACTTTGATACTTTTTCCAGGGCTGTGCACTGGTACTGTTTGAGGAGGTTGTCCTGGTTACATTCTCAGAACCTCCTGGAAGATGCAAGAAATTCATCTTTGGATAGATTTAGTTTTTGATCCCTCTGCTGCAAAAGTTATCAAAAGGTGTGATAAGAGGGGTAAGCTGACGCAGGAAATGTCTGATTTGTCAGCCCCCCTTTTCTAAAATTTCCAAGGGATTCTGTACCCCCCCCCTTCTAGTTTTGGCAAGAAACAAAATAAATGGCTTTGGCAAAATTCTGGGAAATGGGCATCGAAGAAGTAATGGCAAGGGAGTTACAAGAAGACAGGAACCCCCCCCCCCCCCAGAAAACAAAGGATAGTCTAACAAGTCAGAGTGATTATTTAAGGGATCATGCCCACCCCACTCTGCCAGTCTTTTTCCCTTTCCAGAAAGTCTGCATCTCCCATTTGTCTGAAACTGTTGCCAGGGAGGAACATAATTATGAAGATCCATCATCAAGGTTACAGATCTTTTTCCCTTTCCAGAAAGTCTGCATCTCCCATTTGTCTGAAACTGTTGCCAGGGAGGAACATAATTATGAAGATCCATCATCGAGGTTACAGATGGCGGTGGAAAGAAATCCCTTTTCCGGGAGTAAGTCCTCATCCACTAGACCAGACTCCTCCGTTTCTCCCTGTCCTTCAACTTAAGTTGTCTCAGGGAGTAATTAAAGAAAAAAATGGCTGGAGACCAGTTCTGAATCTTTCTTTCTTTCCTAAACCAATTTGTGACCGTGCCCAAGTTCAAAATGCTGTCACTTAAACCTGTTATTTCTTTTTCCTTTTTCAAGTTTTCCAATAACACTAGATTTAAAAGATGCTTATCACATCCCTGTTCATCCAGATTTCAGGTGTTTCTTAAGTTGTTGTGTGTGTCTGGATCCCATTATCAGTTCTGTGCCTCACACTTTGGACTATCCACTGCACCAAAATTGTTCAGTTCCTTGCTCCGATTAAAGCTTATTGCAAGCTACAGGGTGTCTTCATTTTAGCATATTCACACGATTTGCTTATCTTTTGCAGAGTCCTTTTTAAAATGTCAGGAGTCTCTATCTGGTATGAGATTTCTTACAAAGGCTGGGATTCCAAGTGAATATTCAAAAGTCTGATTTGACTCCACACAGGATTGTGTTCCTGGGGTGTCTGCTATGCACCTGCGTTCAAATAGCTTTTTTTCAGGGGAAGAAAATTCTGTTTCTAAGGTTTTCCTCTCAGACTTCAGTCACTGTGAGAGAATGCCTTTATTATTTGGGGTTTTATGGCATTTGTGGTTGTCACTCTAACCCTAACTCCATACGAGAAAGCTACAATGGTATCTGCAACCTCTCTGGTCCTGGTCCGAGCACCAACGCCCATTATCCTTTCAAATGCCAGTTTTGGGATTTGTCAGTAGAGAAATCACTTGGGGATATTTGCTGGCTCCGCCAAGTCCAGGTCTCCCCTTCTCCCCCTCTGCTGCACAGCAGTCTGTCGTCACCGATACTTCGGACTTTGCTTGGGGAGTAGTTTCAAGAGGGATAAAAGTGCAAGGTGTGTCGGGCACCAAGGCCAGAAGCAGGCACTTAAATAAATGTAATGGAGATGCTCGCTGAAATCAAGGCACTCAGTTCTCTGAAACATCTTTTGGTTCTAAGGACCTCTTTAACTTGTTACAAACAAAACCGGCATCCTGTATCCTGTCTAGATGAAAATTGTGTGGCAGACAAGCTGAGCAGGACAAAGCAGACCCTTACGAATGGAAACTAGATTGGGGATTTTCCAAGATTTTGATTAATCTGTGGGGAGTTACTTAAGTAGACATCATTGCCACTTAAGTAGACATCATTGCCTCCTGCCTGAAGAATCGGCTGGTAAAATTCTGTTCCAGGACTGCATGCAAGAAGGCCTGAAGATAGATGCCTTTTCTTTTATTTGGAAAGGGTGGAAAAGCATATAGAAACATTCCTGTTCACTGATTATCTGGGGTATTTTATTTATTTATTGAAATTTGTTGACCGAGAAAGTCCACTGGGCCCAACAACCCATTTTCAGTGGAGGCCTGGGGAGAAAAGCTCCATACAGTCACAGAAATTTATATAACATCTACTTAACTTTGACAGTCAAAGTTTTTACATAGTACAAATTGAAGTAGATATACAAGACAAATGCATATTATAGAGGTATACAGTATGAGGAAATAAACCCAGTGTGTTAAACTTTTTAGTAATTCTGTTTGTATATTCTCACAAGTAAAGAATACTGTTTAATCAATTTTATTTATTAAGCCACAGAAATGAAAGCAAGAGAGAGTTGTTACGAAGATGGATAGTGTAAAATGCAATTATATTAAGTTAGTAAAAGTATTTTGTGTATCGTGGCCAAAACATTTGAGCTGGTTTAATCATGACTACAAGAACAGACGAGAGAATATAAATGTTTTAGAGTCTAGTTGAGTAATAGAGAGAGGGAGCTCATTCCAAAGTTTGGCAATGGCACGGGAACAGAGACATTGTCCAGCTCTTTTGTTGGGTTTAGTTATAGGTTCATAGTTTAGTACTAGGCTAACTGCCCTTGCGAGCCATTTTAAGCCTAGCCAATTATCCCTTGTGAGACTCAAACCTTGCACCTTGTGTTTGTAAGGCAAACACCTTGGCCATTAAGCCACCACTCCCAGCTCCTCAGTATGTCAGTAACAGGATGCCTCAGAGTATACATCACACAGACCATCTTACTTTCTAACTTCAGAAGTCCTACAGCATACATGCAAACTGCAATTGTATCAATGCACTAAACTGTTAAAAGTAATGCGATTCTTTAAATTACAGAGCTTATCATAAGAATAAAGTACAATTTATTTCCATTCAAGCTACCCATGTGAATTTTTCACTAATCAGGACAGAGAATCAAAATATGAATCATCAGATCCCTAATGTGGATAATTACTTTTCAGTTCTACTCTTTCATTCATTCCTCACTTTGAGTTCAAAGTCACAAGGGAGGTGCAGCCCATCCCAGTACTCACTGCTCAAATGACAGAGGAACTAAACTTTGAATATGATGCCAACCCATCACAAAAATAAAAAAAAAGATTCATGTAAGTGTAGACACACGAGCAATTTGGAGGAATGTCAAAACATCTATGGCAAGTCTTTTGGTGGAAAACAATCTTCAAGTAGAAAGTGCATGCAGTCATAAAGGAAGGCCACTGGAGCCTATGACAACATTTACTAGGTGCAAGATACTTGGTTAAGAGTTGTTTGTTAGAGGACCCAAGATGCCGAGTAGGGGTGTGTGTTTGTATTATAGTTTGAAGGGATGAGCAGTAGTTTGGATTATTTAGTAGTTTGTGGGTGACAGTAAGTTAGGTAATAAGGGATCTCAAACCAGTTTATAGATTTAATGACCAGGCAATGATGTGTGCGAGTTGGCATGTTGGAGACAAACTTGGCTATTTTATAATAGCACGACTGCAGTTTGTTCAGGAGAGATGTGTGTAGGTTAGAGAAAACTGTCTGAGTATATGATTCTCAAAGGATAGTTTGTCATCAGTTGTGATGCCAAGTAGTTTGGCTGTTTTTACAGTTTCAATTTCTGTATTGTTTTGAGAGAATATTTTAAAGTCTAGAGTTAGAAGCTTGGTTGTGACGAGTAAAAGTTTTTCTTTTTATTTTTTTTGGATTAAGTAGCAGTTTCTTCATTAAGCATGAGTTCTATGGAAGTAAATGCATTTTGTGTTAACTTTAGGAGATCTGAGGTGGCAGTAGAGGATGTAATTATAGTTGAATCTTCCGCGTATTGAACGAGTGTACTTTGCAGGGATGCAGTATGGAGATTATTAATAAATATCTTAAAAAGCAAGGGCACAATAATAGACCCTTGGGGAATGCCTGTGTTGTTGAGCAGGTAATTGGATTGCTTACTTTCCATCTAACAGATTTTCTGTAGTGTAGATATGAAACCAGGTTACAGTGTGTGGGCAGCAGTTTATGGTCTCAAGTTGTAAAAGTAGCTTTGAGTGGGACACTGTATCAAAAGCTTTTGATAGGTCTAGCAGAATCACTGATGTTAGCAGGCCTGCATCAAGAGCTTTGTCTACAGTACTGGTAAGTGACAGGCTGTTGTGCTGTGCTGGCCGAAAACCATGTTGGGTGGGTGTGAGTAGGTTATTGTCTGTGAGATGTTTTAGTAATTGAGAATGAATACACTTTTTTTTTTTTTTTTTTTTAGATAAATGTATAAGTATGGAGATTGGCCGGTAGTTCAGTCACTTATGAAGACTGAGAGAATCCCCCAAGATCATTGTTTTGACTCCCCTCTGGCCCAGGCAACAGTGTTTTTTTCCTTTTTGTAAATTGCCAGGGGCAATTTAATAAAGCTTCCTCGCAGAATGGGTCTACTTGCAGAAGAACCAGGGGGGGTTTATAACCCCACCCCAATCCACTTTAACTGACTGCTTGAATGATGGGGCTTCCCTTTAGGCCCCTGTTTACGGAGGATGTGCAGCAGGTACCAGTGAAGGCTGGATAGTCTGCTACTAGGAAGTCCTATATTAGGGAAGGGTTTTTCTAGTTGGTGTCAACAACATAACCAGCATCCTTTCAGAGTAGTCTTTCTCCGGTTTCAGTCTTTGTGAGTTACTATCCTGTGGCCTTTCTTGCTCCTCCAAGGTTTATTCGTCAGTCATTTCAGTATGAGTGCTCATAGATCCCCCTCCCCTGTCAAGCCATTCTCATATGAAAATGTTTTGGAAAAGGATTTTTCTTAAGAGAATTCCAAGAAAACCGGTGGCTCCTCTTTGGGATCTTAATTTTGTGTTAGAAAAGCTAACTCTTGCTCCATTTGAACCATCTCATGAGGCCAACTTGGATTCCTAACATGGAAAACTGTTTACTGATTGTTCTGATCTCTGTAAGAAGAGCATCTCAGTTGCAAGTTCATATAGTGAGTAACCCCATCTCATTTTCTGCCAAAACGGGGTTTCTTTGAGAACTAATTCCCCTTTTATGCCTAAAGTGGTATCAGAGTTTACAAAAAAACCTACCATCTCCCTGTTTTCTTTCCTGGCCCCAAAAGTGATGGAGAAACGATATGCCATATATTGGATGCCCATAGACCACTCTGGTACTGTCATGACAGAACAAGAACTTTCAGTTCTTCGGATCGGTTGTTTATTTCTTGTGAAAGTATGACGAAGGAATAACCTGGATCAGAGCAGACTATTTCCAAATGGCTGTCTCGGGTTATTAGTGTTTTATTCTTACTACAGCAAAACTGTTCCAGGCAGGGTGAAGGCTTTACTCTACCAGGTTCTTGCCTTCATCTGTGTTTTTTTTTGGAAAAGGTTGAACTCGTTAGTATTCTAGAAACAGCAATTTGGTCCCCTGTATGTAATTTTACAAGGCATTATAAACTTAATTCCTTCTGTAGGTCTAGACCAAACTTTGCTAGGAGCATTCTGTAGGGACTTCTTGACTCTTTCCTTCCACCTATCAAATGTAGTAAAATAGGGAAATCTACCTACATATTAATCACCCCGTGCAGTAGCTTTAACTATAAAGAAATAGCTGTTGTCTTCCTCCATCCCTCTTGAGCATGGTGTGTGCTTTTGGGTTTTTACTTCTAGCTATGTCCTGTCAGGGCTCAGCCACCCTTTCTCATTTGGCTTAAAAGTACTGAAGGGCTTGGTGCTCAAATGTGTCTTTTTAGGCAGCTCAGTTTGAGATGCCTAATGGTTTAAGCACGTGGAAGGTGCCTTGAAGCTTTGGAAGCTGTCGAGTTTGTTGTATCCTTAGCAGGATATAACCCATATATCTAAGTCTACTGCAGGAGTGATCATTTGAACATCTACTGTTTTATGTTTTATGGTAAGTTTACTTGCACAACTGTACTAGTCTCCTCTCTGAGTGATAGTGAACCGTACAAAGTCTTGCTTGTTTCCTGTCCAGGTCCTCACTTTCATGGTATGCTGTGTGGGTTTTACTTGCACAACTGTACTAGTCTCCTCTCTGAGTGATAGTGAACCGTACAAAGCCTTGCTTGGTTCCTGTCCAGGTCCTCACTTTCATGGTATGCTGTGTGGGTTTTACTTGCACAACTGTACTAGTCTCCTCTCTGAGTGATAGTGAACCGTACAAAGTCTTGCTCGTTTCCTGTCCAGGTCCTCACTTTCATGGTATGCTGTGTGGGTTTTACTTGCACAACTGTACTAGTCTCCTCTCTGAGTGATAGTGAACCGTACAAAGTCTTGCTTGTTTCCTGTCCAGGTCCTCACTTTCATGGTATGCTGTGTGGGTTTTACTTGCACAACTGTACTAGTCTCCTCTCTGAGTGATAGTGAACCGTACAAAGTCTTGCTTGTTTCCTGTCCAGGTCCTTACTTTCATGGTATGCTGTGTGGGTTTTGTCTGGTATTTTTGCCTCCTGACAGAATCCATTTCCCGTAGCAGCAGCATCAGTAATTCTTCCCAGGCAGTTGTAGTGGAGACTTGTATCAAGCCCCTAGTTGTTATGTCTGCTATCGCCAGAGTTCCTTACTCCAGGTTCCAAGAATTTCCTGCAGAAGTCCTTTTGAATTCAGTTTCAGCATTCAGCCATTCTTGTCCTGTCTTTGTATATCCATAGCTTGTCATTTTCATCTGATTTGGTGACTTAGTTCGAATCTTTTTACTGATAAGGTTCAGACTCCTCTGGTGACTGTTGGCAGATGTTTATTCTGTATCATGGGTTTGGGGGGAGATGGGGAGTATTTCAGTAAGTGTACTGTCCAGGGGATATGAAATCCTTGGGGAATATCACTTGCACATTTATTGTTTTACAGTTGAGGCCAGTGTTCTTGTTCCTTCTGTCACTGTAGGACTTCATAATAAAGGGAGTAATTTTCCATTTAGTCATATAGTATGACTGCAGTCTACTAATTTATCAAATGATGTCTTGACCCCTTTGCAAGGGGGCCATAAGGAATTTGTTAGTGGGCAGTTTCTTGTGGTACTGTACACTATGGAGAGACCAAATCCATTAGCTTGACAGACTGGGTCTGTCTCCTAATGTTATGAGTGCTCACTTAAGTTTCTTGGTCACCAGCAAATATTTCATTGGAGATCCTCAATTGGTCTGTTTACTTGTATAACCAATGCAGCAGACAAGAGATGTTCTAGCCATCCAATATTAAGATGCTTTCTCCCCCACTTTATTAGATGGCAAGGTTCATTCATAAGGCCAGACTACCCAGAGCCAATGTGATTTTCATCAAACCTTTTCAGTCTATACAAACTTTTTGTTCCACCTTCTTTATTCATACCATCTGTGAAACGCTCTTCACTATGGTCTTCTGAGGTGTTGCTCTCTCACCTGTCCAAACCTTTTGTGAACAATTTCTGTTAAACTTACTGCTTGGTTTGTTATTCCAGTGATTGCTATTGGACAGGGCTTTTCAGATGTGGTAATTTTTGTCAACATCAGCCGAATGACCATATATCCTAAATGCATACTGGGACAAATGAGCTCTGTTCCTTTTGTCAGTCATTATGATTATGACCCCTTTTTTGCCCGTGGTAGATGGCAACTTGGGAACGATTTATCTGCCAAGTAGGCCTGCACCCAAGTGCAAGACATTGTCATTGATGGTCCTTCATACAGGTCTGTTGTGGCTAGTACGGAACACTCATCTTTGTTATACTCGTTGACATTGACTGTTTTAGACACACAATTCAACTCTACTGAACCCGCATTCTTCACTTTTGTCGGTGTGATGTTATCCTTGCAGTGTATCACTGGGTTGTTTGTTGGTCCTTTGAGAGTATGTCCAAAAGTTATGCAAGGTGTTTCTTTGAAAAGTGTTTAGGAGAACTGAAGTTCTGTTCAAAGGATGTGTGCGACTTTAGATTTCTGTTTTATGTTTTTGATGAAGTGTAAAGTTATGTGTGGTGCAGCTTTGACCGACTGCATGTAAAGTGGGTGTCAAGTTATATACAGCATTGAAGGTAAGCTCATATCTTTAACTTGTTTTAAAACTTCCATGCACAAATATATAAAAAGTCAACTTATTTTGTGTATTTACCTGTTTTTTTTAACCTGGTCTGAAGACACCAAAAGACACTATTCAAGCTTGACCCAGGACACATTACCTGCAATAAAAACATTGTCATAAAATAAAAAATTAGTTGTTAAACAGTAGGTATATATAACAATCTAAAGTAACAAAAAAGTAGCATCTGAGTTTTTGCAGTAATTCTGTCCATAATGATATATGAGCGAGTGAAGTCATAAACATTTTGAAGTGGCAGCTTGGAAATGAGTACCTATAAATGTTCTTCATGTATCACAGTTGAAGTCCTGAAAGTCCTTGGCTGAGCCGACTACCAAAGAAAAAATTTCCCTCCTCCACCAGCTGGTGGACACCATGGCCGCCATCATAGGGAGCCAGGCAACATCATGATTTCAGTCTTTTCTTGCTGTTGGAGCCTGAAGCAGTGTTTTTAGTGCGTTGGTCATTCCGCACTAGAGAGAAGTTGTCTGAAAGCAAAGTACCCTGTTGGGGAGCACTTTTTTCATAGTGTGTCTGAGTGCCAGATAAGGTTAATAATTGTCTCCTTTATGGTAAGCAAATTCCACACAGAGACTTCATTCTTTTTGTGTCGCTTGTTTAGGCCCAGATCATGACATACCTAACTGCCGTTTCTGTGCCTGTTTCAACTGTAGGGCTACTAGGCGTAGGGGAGAGATCTTAACTGGGAACCTTGGTGCTGAGTGTGGTTTTCGGTGTCTGATGGCATCTGCTGATTGTTCCGAGGTTAAGCTCCCTAAGCGCAAAAGAGGTTTAAAAAAAACAAAACAAAAAAAATAACAAGCTTAGAGCCTTGGATGACAGTCGCTGTCAATGAACTAGTTCTCCAAAGCTTGTGATTGCTGAAGAAGGTGAGGTGCTTTCACAGGACCCCTTCTGCACCTGAGTAGTGGCGCAGGTGTCTATAGAGACCCGTTCGGAGTCTGATATGTCATCTGGGCCCTCAGCTTCTGGACTTGTTTCATTGGTAGTGTCCAGGGCCACTCAGCAAGCCTCTGCCTATGATGAATGCGCTTTTAACTGGTGATGCTTTTTTGTGGCATCAGCCAACACGGGTTACACATTCTTCTCGAGAGACTGTTGTCTGAATTGTGGATGCACCTAGGCCCAAACCAAGAGCTATCCCAAAGAAGGGAATTTCCTCTGGGCCTATACCTAGGCCTACCGGCTTCCACTCACAGTAGTTATCTGCAGGATTTGGTAAGGTTAGCTGATATTCCCTGGTCAGACTCGGACTACCCCCCCCCCACCCATTGAATCTTCTCCAAGAAAATGAAAAAGGGACCCTACCCCAGAAGTTCTTTCTGACCCTTTTGAATCTGCTGAAGATTCTGACCACGAGAAGTCTGTTTTTGATGAAGGACCCTCCCTGACTTTCTTTTAGGAGTCTGATTCTGAAAACCTGGCTTCTGCTTCCCTCCTGAGAACATTACCTTTGGGGAAACTCTTCATGCCATGAAAGAGCATTGCCAGTGAGAAGCCCAGGATTACCTGCAATCCAAAAAGATGATTAGGGAATTCCTTGACCTGCCGGAGCACAAGCCTCTTTCCATCCCTCTAGTTTTGGAGGTGGTAGAGGATGATTACTTGGATTCCCCTTTGAATCCTGACTCCCTTCATCCAACCTTTTGAAAAGCATCAGGTTTTTATAGGGTAACTCTCATAAACATGTCTTTAAGAACCCCTCTGTAGATCCAGAGGTTGTGGACCCCAGGATCCAAGCGAGCTAGAGCCAGTTCCTCCAAAAATCCTCCGTTAACTGGTAGAGAATAGGGCTGTTGATAGATTAGACAAAAAAAAGTTTACATCTCTCTTGGCACCATAGCTATATGAGGGCCCTTAACTGTCAATTCCACATGATAAAATACCAGGAGACCATTCTGGATCAGTTGAAGCAAATAAATTGCAACCACTGAGGGCAAGAACCTTTTTCAAAGAATTATTGAACCTTTGTCACTCCAGCTCTCAAGTTGCTAGGCATTCCTTACACCGTGGCGATGATGCTGTGGAAGCTTCCAGTAGGGCTGCAGCCATTGGTTCTTTTATTAGAATTCATGCATGACATGCTCAGGGATGGATTGTTCCCTTAGCGAAGTCAAATCTTTTGTATCCTGTACTGGACAAAGATTTCCTCTTTGGGCCCAAAGCTGAGGCTGTACTCAAATATGGAAGGCAAAGCTAAATCCATGCAAACCATTAGACTTCTTTTAGTTTTAGCCTCCTAGATTTAACAGGAACTACCCCACCGAACATGGGTCATTTCCTTCAGAATCCAAAAACAGGCCGAGAAAGCCTTGTAGGGAAAGGACACAAAGGCAATAACTACAAAGACCCAGGCAGTGGACCTCCGACGCTTCCAGGCAAAGCAGTTCTGGGTCACAGACCCCTGGCAGAGAGCAACAATGACTCCTCCATTGGAGTCTCTCTGAACCCCTTCCATCCTCTCCCCCCACAAGACTAGGAGAATCCCTATTTAAGAAAAATTGGTGTCATCACTTTGGACAGGTGGGTTCTAGGCATTATTTCAAATGGCTATAGACTCATTTCAAAGAGCCACTAAAAGCACTCGGGCTATCCAGACATTCCACCAAACCAAAGGACAGGGGCCCTTTCCCAAATTCAGAATTTGCGCTCCTAGGGCTCAGTGGAACCAGTTTCAGAACACCAAAAAGGAGAGGGTTTCTACTCCAGGATATTCCTGGTTTTCAGAAAGGAAGGCTGTTTGAGGACAGAGAGGTCTAGAATGGGACACGGTCGTTTTTTGCTGGTGCCAAAATTCAAAATATTGACTCTTCAAAAGCCTTTACCAATAATAGCTCCTCAGGCTTTCATGGTCACCCTGGATGTAAAAGACACCTATTTGCACATTCCCATACAGGAATTGCACGGAAGCTTTTTTTTTTTTTTTTATGCTTCCGAGCATTCCAATCACTCAATTTTCTACACTACCCTTTTGCTCACAAAGTGCTTGGCCACTCTAGTCGCCTTTTGCAGGATCAGAGGGGTCCACATCTACCCCTACCAGGACAATTGTCTAATACAAGCCATGGGTCTGTCAAAACTCCACTCAGATCTGTTCACCCAGAATCACTTGACCTCCCTAGGCTTCACCATAAATCAATACAAGTCAAGCACAGAAACCTCCACTAAGATTGTTTTCTTGGCTCTTCTGGACTCATCCCTTTAAAAGGCATTCTTACCTCCAGACAAGGTATCTTTCCTGACTTGGTACTTTCAAAAGATCATGCAGAGACAATGCCTCCCAGCCAGCCAATTCCTGAGGTCACTGGGCTACATGACATCTTGTACCCTCATGGTTCCCCTGGCCAGGTTGCACATGAGAAAAGCTCCAGTGGTACCTCAGACATGTGTGGTGCGAACGCAGGTACAGCTTATCCCTTGTCTTAAGGAGGAATTTGCATGGTGGGCACAAGCTTGTGCTCAGAACCAGAGCCTTCCTTTCCAGTTCACTTCCCAGTACCAAACCCTCACCACAGACGCCTTGGAGACAGGCTGGGAAGCTCATTACAAACACCTACAAATTCAAGGAAAGTGGGGAAAATCAGTTCAGAGCCTCACACAAACTTATGGCAGTTCAAAAAGGCCTGGTAGCATTCAAAGAAAATGGAAACCATGGGTCCTATTAGTAAAAACAGACAACACCACAGTCATGTGGTACATAAACAAGCGGGAGTGCACCCTCTCCTACCCTCTCTGTCACCTAGCAATGCAGGTTTGGGAGACTGCTCACACTCTGGGGTTACACCGTTTGGCACAATACCTTCCAGGTGCTCAAAGCATTCTAGAGGATCACCTCAGCAGAAACCTGATGGACCCCCACGAATGGTATCTGCATCAGGAAACATTTTCTCACCATAGACCAGAACTAGGGAGTCCTCCAGAAAGACATCTTTGCCACCAAGGAAAATGCTCAACTAGAAAAATTCTGCTGCAGGAGCAACCTACTCTCAGCCTGCAAGACAGATGCCTTTTCTTTCCTTTGGACTTGCCTTTTCATCTCTGCATTCCCCCTTACCCTCTCCTTTTGGTGCTTCTAAAATAAGGGAAGTGGGGCCAAGGACAGTACTGATAGCCTCAGACAGGCCGAGGCAACACTGGTATCCTCAATTAATTACTTAACCTACCCATCAGAATCCATGGCAGTTGCCTCAGAGAGTGGACCTTCTGATTCAGGACAATGGAAAGATTGTGCTTCCCAGCCTGCAGACACAAACTGTCAGCCTGGATAATTCCTCAGCATCTTGGACTGACCCTATCCTAAGCAAACGGGTTCAAGACATCCTTAGAGGACAGAATGCCCTTACTAGGAAATATTACTAAGCTAAGTGGAAAAGGTTTTCCATTTGGTGTCAATAGGGCCACAATCTTCTTAGCTAAGATCTCTTATCCTAGATAACCTGGCTAATCTGGTTGACCAGGGCCATTTCAGCCTATATCCCTATTCTTCCTCCTGTCTCTTCCCAGCCTCTTCTCAGATAACTTCTTAGGGGAGTGATTCACATCAGGTCTCCAAGGAGATAACCTACCCCTCAATGGGACTTCAATTTTCTTCTGGAAAAACTGACCCTGCCTCCTTTTTTTTTTTTTTTTCAAACCAGCAGCATCTGCTAAGTTTCTAACTGGGACAATTGCCCTTTTACTGGCTATCAATTCAGCTAGAAGAATCTCTGAGCTGCAGGCTCTTGTGGTGGTGGAGCCCTTCCTCATCTTCCACCCAGTCTGTCTCAGGACTAACCCTTCTTTTATGCCCAAGACATATCCTTGAATGAAGCCGTACACCTGCCTACCTTCTTTCCTAATCCTCAGACATATCCTTGAATGAAGCCATACACCTGCCTACCTTCTTTCCTAATCCTCAGACCAAGTGGGAAAGCATCCTTCATTTCTTGGATGTTCATAGGTAGCTCTGTTACTATCTTGGCAGAACTAAAACTTTGAGAAAATCAGACCAACTCTTTGTGGCCTTTGCCACCAGTTCTGAAGGAAAACCAGTTTCCAAGTAGACTATCTGTAAATGGATCTCACTGAATCTCATTTTGTTACAACCTTCATAGTAAGAAGCCACCTGAGGCTGCCAGGACTCGCTCTCTTAGGGCTTCTGCTACCTCTGCTGCCTTTCTAAAAGGATTTCCTGTCAAGGATATTCTGGAAGCTGCTACCTGGTCATCTGTGCATACTTTGATCAAACACGAACACTTAACCTTTTCGAGGTACAGAGCAGGGTTATTAGCGAGTGCTGTTCTGCAGGGTATCCTGTCCTTTCCTTAACCTACCTTTCATCCTGGTTTTCAGCTTTGGGAATCATCCCACAAGTCAGGACTGCAACAGAGAAACATGAACATAGTACAGGTGTGCACACGTACCATAAATGTAGATGTTGGAGTGTATTCATTGTTGCAGTCTTCTTTCCCTCCCTCCTTCCCCCTTTGCCTACAGGGTAGTCTGGTACAAACTTCTCCTCAAGCCAGGGAGACACCCCCCCCATTTTTTTTCCCCTTCCCTGACTTATCTCCTTTACTTTAGGACTCCTCGGGGGGGGGGGGGGGGGGACGTCTGCTGGCTTATATACTCGAGCACACTGATGTTGGTCAGGATGTACACCAGCTCTTGGAGGTGAGAGATTTTTTTGTCTTTGGTAGTCAGGCTGGCCAAGGGCTCTCACGGCAGGGAAACCAACAAGTCAGGACTGCAACAGTGAATACACACTCTAACATCTACATTTATGGTAAGTGTACACAACTCGACTTTCCTTACTTCCTGATAAGGATCATGTAGAAGCTGGGCTGAAAATTGTGGATGTATCTTAACTCTTTTACTAATGAACCCATATTGCCTAGATTTGAATTATTGCATGGAATACCATCCATATTTCTGCTTAAACCTTAAATTAAAAGATCTGAATATTTTCCAAATTCCCAGACATTCCTTTTCTCATCTTCTTCTTCTTCTTCTTTCGGCTTTATCCCGGTTAGGGGTCGCCACAGCGGATCACCTGTCCGCACATTGAATGGCAGTGGAGTTTTACAGTGTCGAGTTGCCAGCCCGGCGCCCAACCTTCCACAGAAGGCACACTCACACGCACACCTAGGGCCAATTTAGAGTGTCCAATCCACCTGCAGCATGTCTTTGGGATGTGGGAGGAAACCGGAGCACCCGGAGGAAACCCACGCGACCACAGGGAGGACATGCAGACTCCGCACAGAAGGCACCCCAGCCGAGGATCGAACCGGAGAACCTCTTGCTGTGAGGCGGCAATGCTAACCACTGCACCACCGTGGCCGCCCACATTCCTTTTCTCATAACTGCTGTTTTTTACGGTTCATTCCTGTTACCCCAGTTTCTTGATTTTTTTATCTCCCAGTCTTTGTTGTAGCAAACTTTTGTCTATATTAGGTGTGAATTTACTGAGACCAGTATCTCTGCTAAAGGCTGTAGCAAATTTACCTTACAGTCTTACTCAAGAGATACAGATACTCTCTGTTCTAACCAAAGTTACCCTTTTGTCTTTATCATGACATACAAACCGATAATCCGTGTATATCCATCCTTCCATGGTTTACTATCAGAATGTTGAAAGGCATTATATTTTTCCATCAAAAGATCGAAATATAACATTGAAAATGAAAATAAAAATTTCACCAAAATGTTGAACATGATAAACGCGACCGTCAATATGCCAGACTTCTGGCTTCAAAAGTCCGTGTGTCCTTTTATGTTTCTGCAGGGGAGCAAGCACCCCTGCGCTTCCACCTCCACACACACCCTGCTTTATATATACCAACACAGAGATCTTACTAAAGTGAGGAAAAGCGTAAATTAACTGAGCCGCTCTGTACCCAGATCACCACTCAAAACGTTGAGTTTATATTGGCGAATGCATATCCACTTTTGCTAATACAAACCTGACTACTTTGGCATTACACCAGCTTAGAAACCACGCATCTGTCCAACCTGCATTTAACTGTGTGCCTTTTCGATTTTTTTTTTTTATAGTAAACTTCCATCCATAGTCCATTTTTGCATATGGGGGTTTGGGGTGTACT